>NW_010310134.1:11559-15651 GCF_000700745.2 Antrostomus carolinensis | reverse complement strand
TTATTATTTTTTAATATAAATTTCTGTGATTGAGAACAGAAACAGTGTGAGCAGTTTCAAAATGAAATTGGGGACCACAATGAGTAAAAATTCCTTTGGAGCCCACAGAACGTCATTATTCCCAAGCAGTGAATTTATTTGCAAGCTTTCTCCTTCACTGACAAAGATGTAGATAGTGTAAGACTTTTATCTGTGTAGTCACTTGAGAAATGTGGTTGAGCTATAAGTGAGGTTGGAAAAGGTTTTACAATAGACCTAGACTTTGTGCAGCATGTAAGAGGGCAGGAGGACCTAATGACTTGGTGCATAGAGAACACCTGAAATTTTCCTTTAATTCATGAATGATGTGATGCTTCTGTCCTGATTGAGAAGTTGGTTTCTCCTGGAGGATATTCACCACACTTCTTGGAGTATGTCGTATTTATTTTGTGTGTGCTTTTAAACTCGGGGTCAGCTTCTTGTATTCTTTTTACACCTAGCTCCACTTGAGCTTCATACCAGATAAAATCTCCTATTTGGCTCTGATTTTTAAATTCACAGCCTCTTTTTTACCTTTTTGGCCAAATAGTTCTTTGATTGTAAAAACTTTCCATCTATTGTATTGTAAGTGTTCTTGTACTGTCTCTTTCCGCTTTATTGAAATCTCCTAAAATCTCTGACTCCTTAGAGGGTTTAAGAGGAGCTAAGAGCATGCCATAGCTTTCTGTAGTACTGCTGCTAAAGTTTGGTCAGAAAATGGGAGTGTTGGGGGGGCTGTGACTACCCCTTGAATTTTGCTTTGGCATTTAAGATAGATTGTTGTTTGGATTTTGTTTCTTCTTGTTTCTCTTAGAGGCCTAATTTAGCAGGTGAGGATCAGTTATATCAGTGAAAACTGTATCTGCAAGAAGCTGTGTTGGTGTAACGGTAGGTGAATGGGAATCACCTTCGGTGACTCTTCGGTCCGACTGTTGTATCCCTGTGCAGACATGGCCTTAAGTGTCTGTTTATCTGGACTGTCCAGATTATGGTGCAGAACAGCTGGATGGGCCCCTGAGCCTTAATCCCACCAGTGGCACCGTGTTCCTGCCACCTGGGTCGGGAGTAACCGCTGCTGCCTTGTTTCTTTCCTCTTTGGGCTCTGCTATCTCCTTTTTGTTAACCAAGCCACTGGAGCGTGCTTGCTGTGGCTCAGGCCTCTATAAAGCCCTGAATTTGGAACAGGGAGAAGAGAGAGAAAATACTGTCATGTTTAGCGTGGTAGAACTCTCCTCTGAGACCTGCAGAGAAAAGGGTAAAGGCAGTGGAGTCCCAAGTTCTCCTCCAAGCAAAGCACCTGGGAGCCTGCTCCCCAGCTGGCTGCAGAGCCCCTGTCTTTAGTTTGTGCAGTTCAATGATGTCCCTTCATCGTGCCACTAAGGTGAGTGGTCCTTCTGCTCTGCAAGGACTGTACTCTGGATCATAGAATCATAGAATGGTTTGGATTGGAAGGGACCTCAAAGATCATCTAGTTCCAACCCCCCTGCCATCAGCAGGGACACCTTCCACTAGACCAGGTTGCTCAAAGCCTCATCCAGCCTGGTCTTAAACACTTCCAGGGAGGGGGCATCAACAACTTCCTTGGGCAACCTGTTCCAGTGTCTGACCACCCTTACAGTGAAGAACTTCTTCCTAATATCTAATCTAAACCTACCCTCTTTCAGCTTAAACCCATTTCCCCTTGTCTTGTCATTAGTAGCCCTTATGAAAAGTCCCTCCCCAGCTTTCTTGTAGGCCCCTGATGCAGACTAAACTCTTCTTCTCCTGTCATGATGTTCTCTCAAGCCTTGTGTTTGCTCTTCATGGAGAAGAGAGATAGGCTTTGGTGTGGTGGTGGGTTCCTTTGTGTTAAAATCTAGATTGTGTTAAAATCCTTTGTCAGCTCTTTGTTTTTTTTAAAAAAAAAAAAAAAGTGTCAAGCAGCAGTGCTGAACACGCATACCTCACCATGCAAGTGAATCTAGTTGATTGTAGCCTGGTAATTTGCTGTAAGAAGATTAATGGATTAGAGCAAAAGCTTGGTTTGTCAGCAACACCACCTGACAGTAATATTTATTGAGAAGTATTACCTATTTTAGATACTAGTCCACTTATACCCCAATCATACCTTCATTTTGAGGTATGATTGAGGGCTTTTTTAGTTTGGTGTTTTGTGAAGCCATGTAAAGGAGAGGACACCCCAGCTCTTTTTTTTCCTGCTGCTGAGCAGGCAGCTTCCAGATTTACCTCGATGTGCTTTTGTCATCATAATCCCTCCTCCATGTCAAGACTGATTTGCTTTCCTAGCCAAGACTTGCATCGTCCATTTTTGCCGTTCCATTTCTCCTCCTCTTTTTCTTCGTTTTATTGATCAATAACAAGTTGGGAAGATGTTGATAGGCCAGCCGGGTATGTGCTTGCTGGCTGGGATCTGCAGTACACTCATCGCCCTGGTTTTAGCTTATTACTTGTATTGGTGAGTTGGATTTTGTGCTGCTTCTGTGGTCGTGGCTTGTCCTTTAAAATGCTTTCTCGGGATGGGCTGGAGGGTGGAGGTCCCTTTGAAATGCTCTTTGAGGCTGATGTACTTATTAACATGTGGCTGGGGTAGATGCCTCCTCTCATTCGTGCTGATGCCCTCATAGTTGTCATGGGACTCAGTTTTGCCGTTGTTTGAGGTTTTTGTGTGTTTTTAGTCAGCTGAGAGTGTAGTGGCTAGGGATGCTACAGCAGATGTTGGGGAAGATGGCGATAGTGTCTTCACAGTTCATGGAAAGCATCTTTTTTTCAGCTTCTTTCACTTTCATTTTGTGCTCTGGCTTCACATTCACATGTCTGTCTCTCTTGGCATGCAACTTGAAAATCAGACTGCGACAGGCTCACAATTGGCATGTCTGTGTCTCCATAATATATTAGGGTGTTTGTGGGACAGCTGTGTCTTCAGCACTTCAAAAGAAATGCTTTGGGCAGGTGCAAGTGGAGGACTGTCATAGTTGTTTGAGTGCCCTCCACCCCCAGGAGCTCAGCAGGTTGCTTCCCCTTGGGGGCCAGCTGGGGCCTGGGTGGGTGGTGGCGTGGAGCAGTGGGGATGGGAGCCTGGGCATACCTATTTTGGTTTTTTTTGCTGTGCTGGGGCAGCATGCAGCAATGGGTCTGCATGCGCTTGGGGAAAGGTAAGAGCAGTGCAAGGCTGCCCTAGATTTCTGGGCTGGCTTTGTGTCTACGTGTCTCTACATATGTCCAAGAGTTCCAGCCAAAAGAAATCTTGGAAATTCATAGAGCTGCGTCTGGAGCAAATAGCAACTTTTAGAAACCCGAGTGCAATCTGTTGATTACTTTTAGTGAGAAAATTACATGTCACTTCAACTGTAAAAGAGAGAGCCTGCTGGAGTTGTAATTAATATGGCTATGATTGGAAAACTTTCCAAGGGGTGTGATGTTGCTGAGAACAAATCTCCAGCATAATGTGTGGGTTCTTTTGTTTGTTTGTTTTATAAGGCAATGAAGAGACAAATAAATGAAAATCTGTGGGGTGATCCTCTTGGCTGTGTTTTTGCCAAGTACTTCCTCGAGGCAGTTATGCTTGTGCTATTTACAAGCCTACAATCCTCTGTGTCTGTACGCACACACTTCTAATATTAATGAGTTTATTTACCTTTAAGCTTTACAGTGAATCTTTGCAGATATGTAATCTTTCATTTACACAGCGTGGCAGCTCAAATTAAAGTGTGTGGTTACTAGCCTCTTTAGTCCTCAAAATGTTCAAGGAAACGGGACATACATAAGTGACTTTACAGTTTTAATGTTAAAAAATGGGAAATGTTGGACTTAAGCGGGACAGCTGTTAACATCCTTAATGTTTTTTTTTTACCAAAGAAAGTACATGTGGCAGGTATATACATGAACACAGTGTAGTTTTTAATCAATTATCAATTCTGCATATTGACTCAATATTAGGGTGTAGTATATGCATCTGATATGAGTTATGCTTTTGTATTGATACAAGTATATATTTGCGTGCATTTTATACATAGGCATGTATACACATGTACATATCTTTTGTCATTCTTCCCCAAGCTCTCCCCCCACCCCACC
>NW_010310134.1:10913-11465 GCF_000700745.2 Antrostomus carolinensis | reverse complement strand
GGTATTAGATCAGATCCTCTTCTTCAATAACCTCAAGGTTCAAGAGAAAATTAATGCAGTCATCTATTTGTTTGTGAAAAGAAAGCTCATTCAAACCTCTCTGGTTAGATATGAATGAGACCTAACGCGAGTACCTTGGAGCACTTTTTTTGGCTTTGTTTGGGATTTTTTAACTCTCTTAATTTGTTGATGCTTGAAGGAAGCTGACTTTAATAAATTATTTTAGTTTATTAATTTTTTAACATAAGTCTGCTCTGTAGGAAATAATTAGAAAGATAGAAAGACCTCATTCAAACCTCTCTGGTTAGATATGAATGAGACCTAACGCGAGTACCTTGGAGCACTTTTTTTGGCTTTGTTTGGGATTTTTTAACTCTCTTAATTTGTTGATGCTTGAAGGAAGCTGACTTTAATAAATTATTTTAGTTTATTAATTTTTTAACATAAGTCTGCTCTGTAGGAAATAATTAGAAAGATAGAAAGACTTTTTTTTTTTTTTTTCCCCCTTCTTCTTAAATGTGTTAGTTTGGCTGATGCAATTCCTTTAGAATA
>NW_010310134.1:4979-10856 GCF_000700745.2 Antrostomus carolinensis | reverse complement strand
AGGGAATCAACTTTGTATATTGAGAGATTAACCCATTTTTTTCCTGTAATTCCGTCTGTGATCTTTTGCTTCTCCTGGATTGGAGCACCCTTATTAGCTTGCTGGACAGGATGTATTTTGGTCACCTTTTGGGCTAAATTTAGTTTGTACTCTCTAAGAAAGCGAAGGGTCTTTGTTTCTCTGGGATTTATGTGGCACTCTGCAGACCTGGGGCTGGCTCCCTTGCTGTGTGTCTGATGCAAGAACACCACCAGCATCAGAAATGACCTAGGAAATCCAGCATGCCACTTCATCCCCCCTAAAAACCCCAGAAAAATAAATAAATAAATAAATGCATTGCTCAGGTATGTGGATGCTGATGCTCAGGCAATAATGGAAGATGTGCAAGGAACCACCAGAGTAAGTCTCCTGAAGTTACAGGCAGCTGTATAGGAAATAGTCCAGTGGGCTCATGTGAATCTGTCCATCTACCCTCCACACATAGGCTCGTTCTGCTACCAGGTATGAATGCATCACAACACATAGTGCAGCAATACAGTGTATATACAGATTGTAGAACCCAGAGTGCAAAACTAAAGTCCACAGAAATTATAAGAGCATGAGCCTTCACATTTTCTTCTTTGGTGAGTCATTGTTGCCATGGGGAGTTTGTTTGGTTAAAGTCTCCCCGCAACATGAGACCCTAAAAGAATGGTCCGTTTTCACCAATCGGCAAATTACTTATCACATAAATAACAGATCTATCTTCTGTGTGTGCTTGTCATCACTTAATATATATAGGATAAACTTACAATAATCCTCTGCTTTAATTTTTTGTGTTTTTTAATTGACCCATTCCAAGTTGCAAAATGTTTGAAGCAAATTATTTTCCCCTGTTGCTAAATCTGCCCTCTTAAGTTTCAGCTTCTGGCCACGAAAAGAGCCCAAAATACTAACATGTATTTAGTTTGATTAATTGGTGTACTTTTTATTAGAATTTAAGGTAATTTAACTCAGTGGTCTTACCACATTCCTAGTCCTGCCTTGTAGCTTGAGTGCTGTGTTGGAACCCCTGAACTTGCTGTTAACGTTTCAATTTTATGAATGCACTTCTTAGAGTTGAGAGCAAAATAATTAAGATGACAAAGCTTTGGCTACTGTTTTATTTTAGCATTTTTTGAGATGAACTGAGAGAAGGGAGGCCTGTGCTAGACTTGCATGTATATTCAAGTTATTTTAATGAGCTGCGTAATTTCACTGCCCATTTATTTTATTTGCTCATTGACTGTAATTGTGCTTTGCTGGCTTTCAGGTATTTGAAGCAATAGCTTAGTACATCATCTCTAATGATGTCCATCTTCACTTGGGTTTCATTAGTATGTCCCATCACTGTATTTTTGGAGTGAATGTACTGTCTGTTATTTTAGGTGGAATAACCTGGAGGTTCCTCATTTGTACGTGCTGGAGGGGTGATTTGCACGCAGCAGGGCCAGGTTGTTTCTGTGGTGGTGGGGAGCCTGGCAATGCTGGCTTTGGGGATGGTTAAGCACTTGGGAAGTTCTGCAGTGTAAATGCTGAACTGGTCAAACATGAGCTTTAAGCTCCACTCCTATCAAGTTAGTGCTTGGTTTGTGTTTCTCTTCAGAGAGTAGCACAGCAAAAGACTGCACAGTGACTGCCTATTTAAATATTATTTCAAAGAAAGATTGACTTCCAAGGGAGATAAATAGGCAAAAATGAGTAGCCAGGTTATCCGTTAGTGCTTCTGCAGCAGTTCCCCAGCCCCGAGCGGAGCAGCAGAGCAGGTGAAGAGCTCTGCTCCACTGGCAGGCCCTGCCGTCCCTGCTGGCTGGAGGGGAGGGAGGGAGGGAGGGAGGGAGGACCCTCTCATGGCTTTGGGGCTCTTGGGATGGAGATTTAAAAAATATGTCTCATCTGTACTTAACATATTACTCACGTATCTAAATGCTAGTCCACATCACTGATGTTTTAGTCAAAATGGCAGGGGAGAGGAGCGTTATGCGTTGGCCGGCACGTTCTCTGCCAGGCCTGTGGAGTGCAACTGTCCATGCCACCACCATTAAGGGAGGCTGAGGATGAATGGGGCCCAGCCTGGTAGAGGTGTGGTTCAGTTTTCCAGGTGCATCTGTACAGATTATCACTCAACACACAAAGTGTGACATGATATTTTTCTATATAACGTCTATTATCTGTGGACAATGTGCCCATAATCCATGGACTGCTGTGCTTGAAATATCATAGAATCACAGAATCACAGAATGGTTAGGATTGGAAGGGACCTGAAAGATCATCCAGTTCCAACCCCCCTGCCATCAGCAGGGACACCTTCCACTAGACCAGGTTGCTCAAAGCCTCATCCAGCCTGGCCTTAAACACTTCCAGGGAAGGGGCATCCACAACTTCCTTGGGCAACCTGTTCCAGTGTCTGACCACCCTCACAGTGAAGAAATATCACCACATTTGTGTGAAAGCCACTGTATGCTCTGCTGCTTTATTTAGGCAGCTTAAACTGAAGCACTGAGAAGACAGGTGTCCTACATTGATGGGGTAGTTGTCTATGAGATAAGTGCCTAGAGATTAAAACAGCCAATATCTTCCTAACACACCCATAGCACCAAGCTGTGCAATTTTAAGAACGTAGAGTATTCAAATAAATCAGGAGTTTGCAGAGAAGTTGAACCTTTGAGCAGTGTTCTCAATGTGGTTTTCGGGGGGTTGTTTCTGTGCTGTGGCTGCTGCTTGTAGATCTGCAAACGTGGATATCTTCAACATCTTAAAAACTCAATACCCAAAGAATTTCATGGCCATGCCTGTGTCCATAAACCATGAGTTTATCCAGGCTAACATGGAATTGCTGTGTATTTAAATTGGATGACTTGAAGAGGTTGACCTTAGATTTTTCAGCCTGCTTTTCTGTGGAAATAAAACTTAGTGTTATGCTGTTCCAGTACATTTATCTGTGTTACTCTCCTCAGCCTTAGGTTTTGAGGGGTTTCTGGCCATGCTTGACTGGCAGGTGGCAGTGACAGTGTCTCCAAAATAACTGGAATCCTACAGGATTCTTGGAGGTAGCTGGAGTGCGGAGAAAGAGGCTGTTTCAAGCCTCACCTTAGGGAAATGTTATGGCGTAAAGTTGGGTGTTCTTTGATATCCAGGTCTCTACACAGATGTGAGCTTGTGAAAGCGTCAGTCAACACTAAAATACAAGTTTGTGGGGAACTAGGCTTTTGGAACTACTTGTTAAATTCCTGTCTTCAGCAGGCTGCTTTCTGATTATAAGTGTCTGGTTACTCAAGCTCTTTGCAACCAGAGCAATCTTTATGCATTAACTAAATGGAGATTCCTATACATTGGTCAGAGTTGGAGCTTAGGGAAACTGTGAAACATTAAAGGCTGGAGGAAAGAGTGGAAGAGCAGCTGCTAACACGTCACAGACTGTTTTTTGACTCTTGAACACAAACCACATTGACCGCAGGGACTTTGCTGACCATGCCCATTGCAGTGGTTGCTTTACCATAGACCTCTAGTCTGGAGAGGTAGCACTGTTCTGTTTCACTGGGGATGTTCAACGTGCAGTTCCCCAGGCACTTGGTCTGGAGTGGCTGATGTAGTTGCCTTTTGTGAACAAATGATGTCAGACTGTGATAAGACAGACATGTGACTTAACGCTGAAATTTGGAAGATGCCATGAGAGCAACCCATCATTTTAATGCTAGCAAAGAGATTAAGGGTAGCGAAACAAATGCTCTAAGTAATACTTAAACTTGCATCTGTCTTAAGAAGGATGAACTTACTTTAAATCAGATCTTAGATTTGCAGAGGTGGTAGAGGAAAAAAATGAATCTGTGGCTGAGTTACCTGATAGGGCATTTCTCTACTGCAGCTGTGATGTGGTTAGTTTTAAAGGAGGAGTGAAATGCTTGTAAGAGTAGCCATGGCAACATAAAGCTCACGGCAGGCTGCAAAAACCACCTAGGAAGTGGAATGAAAACTCAGGCAGTTTGAACTTAATTATTATTGCTCAAAGTGCATTGCCTACCTTCCTGTAGAGCTCATTTGATGATATTTCAAGGAGTAAAGAGGTCTCGGAATGGTTTCCCATGGTCAAATATGAGATCTCGGCATCCTTTTTTCTATGAAGATTCTAATTGAGGGCTTGTAATTTTACAACATTCATCATAAAAATAAAAAAATAATATAGAAGATTGTAGTTGGGTGGCACCTCCAGAATGTACCACTTGAGGCAGCTTTCAGCAGGGCTTATTTCACAGGTAGGTTGGGTTGCTCAGGGTTTTGTCCAGTTGGGTTTTGAAAATGTCCAAGGATGGAGTTTCCTCAGTCTCTCTGGGCAACTTGTTCTGCTGCTGAACCATTGTATGTACGTTGTTAATACAGCTAACACACTGTATAATGTGTACAGTAGTACACATTGGTGTCATCTTTTAATGTCTAGAAAGAGAAAGGAAGCCTTGGTGAGGAGCAGGCTTTGCTATTAATTCCTGTCAGAAGTGGTTCTGGAAGCATGAAGGGCTGTTGTTAGTGAGAAGTTTTTGATCTTCTCAACTTTTGTGTTTGGGCTCTTTGAGTTAGACCCTTGTGAGCTGCCACTGGGGGAGTGTGTGTCCTGGCAGGTCTTGGGCCCCTCATACAGAGAGTATGTCTGCGATGGCTGTCCTGTACGTGCCCAACGTGGTGACTGCAGGGTGGATCGAGTAGTCTCCTTTTGCACTGGCTGTGTTTGGATAGAACAGACAGACTGCAAATGTGCAAGAGAAACTGTGTCAGTGTTTGGACTTCGTGACATAATGTCCCAAAATGACTTCATACTGAGGCCAATAATCATGTCCAAAATTCTGGGAACTGAGTTGCCTTCTTATTAGTCCATGTCCACAGATGAGGAATAGGTCACCTTTTCCAGAGGCTGCTTCTTGGGAGAGGCCAGTTCACAATGCAAAGCAAACAGCGTCTACAGTTTGGTGGCCCTGAAACCGAAGTAGACGTGAAGACCTAATTAATGTTTGCAAATATGTTAAGGGCAAATCTCATGAGGATGGAGCCAGGCTCTTCTCAGTGATGCCCAATGGTAGGACAAGGGGAAATGGGTGTGAGCTGGAACACAGGAGGTTCTGCTTAAACTTGAGAAAAAACTTCTTTACAGTGAGGGTGACAGGACACTGGAACAGGCTGCCCAGGGAGGTTGTGGAGTCTCCTTCTCTGGAGACATTCAAGACCCGCCTGGACGCCTTCCTGTGTAATTTTGTTTAGGTTCCTGCTCCAGCAGGGGGTTTGGACTAGATGATCTTTCGAGGTCCCTTCCAATCCCCAACACTCTGTGATTCTGTGAAAGCAGCCAGTGGGTTTTCTTTGACCGTCTTCTTGCCTGGAAAGGAGAGAATCAAACCATTTGCAGGTGTCTGTGGTTTGGCCTTGTCTGTGTTAAGGGCTGATGTCCTGTCCTGCATTGGGAGTCTGCCAGGGAAATAGATGCTGTGAGCAGCTGGAGTTGCTCTCCTTCTCCTGCTTTTCCTATAGTCTGAAATAGATGTTCACTGGTAATTTTTCAAAGATTATTCCCCCACATCACTGTGATGCATGTATTCCATTTGCTTTCACGCAGTCCAATTTATTTATAAAACTAGAAGCTGAAAGCAAAATTTTGAGATATGTAGCAAAGATGGAAATAGATGCTGTGAGCAGCTGGAGTTGCTCTCCTTCTCCTGCTTTTCCTATAGTCTGAAATAGATGTTCACTGGTAATTTTTCAAAGATTATTCCCCCACATCACTGTGATGCATGTATTCCATTTGCTTTCACGCAGTCCAATTTATTTATAAAACTAGAAGCTGAAAGCAAAATTTTGAGATATGTAGCAAAGATC
>NW_010310134.1:3187-4956 GCF_000700745.2 Antrostomus carolinensis | reverse complement strand
GGGAAAGATTGAGAAAACTAATTGGCTGTGTATATGGGAGTAGGTAAGGTGACAAAAATGCTGTCAGAGTGTAGATATCAATAATGCATTAAGATAGAGGAGAAGCTTTGCAGAGAAAACTAACTGGATATCAATAATGCATTAAGATAGAGGAGAAGGAGAAGCTTTGCAGAGAAAACTAACTATAAATGACAGTATGAAATTAAATGTCAGAAAAAAAATGTTGTTATTATAATATAATAGCTCTTGTTCAACACTTTTTAGCAGAAAACACAACTGAGGAAGTGACTTTTAATGACAGAAAATTTATGGGAACTTGAGTTCTTGGGAAACTACTGTAATAATAAAACTCACAAACCGTTAGTGTACTATTTTGTGTCTTGTGTTCAGGAATAGCATCAAATGCACTTTACTGAATGGACCATCTTTCTACTTGGTACACATATTACTATGGCGAAGGGAGAATTAAAAACAAAACCTTTGTTCTCAGGAGATCAATAATAGAAGCTACACTGCTGAAAATAGATGTTTACGTAGAGAAGAGACAGGATAAGTCAGGGATATTTTAGGTTTACTATGCTCTTGATGTGTCTGAGAAATTTTTGGATTGACTAGTGATTGCTTTGCTTTTCCAGTGGGAGCGGATCTGGTGGAAAGAAACTGATGCACCATGTGATGTGTGTGTGTGGATGCAGCTTCCTTCCTTCCTGCAACCAATGAGTTAGGAAACAAATAGCCCAGTTCAGGGGTTTTTTTTTGGCAATTAGTAAGCTTCTCTTGCCTGACTAAATCAAAGTGTTGTGGTGGTGGCATTAGCTATGTCTCTGTGACATGGTAGTAGCTAGCTATCAAATTGATGTCAGAACACCAGATTCTTCTTTTACCCTGTGGATTCAGCAAGTAGGGGGAAAAATTAAAGTTATGAGGATTTCTTCTGACATATAAGTAACTACTGTAGTCGCGTGTAGCGAGAGGAGGGAAATAACATGCTAAATATACTGGCATGGAAGTGGAGAGTGATGGATGGAAGACTTGTTCATGTTGTGGATTCAGACCTACAGGTTTCATCGGGAGGGGGGGAGCATGGTCTGCTGGTGATGTCTGCTCCCCTGTGCTGCTTTGTTCCTGTGCCTTACTCTCTTGGCTCTTCACCTATCTGCATTTCTGACAGCAGCTGAAAGCTGCTGGCTTCCCCTTCCTCTTAGAGCTACCCACACACTTGCAAATCAGGTTTGGGCATCAACCCTGCCCTTGGCTCCATGGGGATGTTGGGAAGCTGCTGTTTTGAGGGAGGTTTCTGCTCTCCCTATGCAGTTCTTGGACTGAACTTACTACTGACCTCAGCAGTGGCAGTCCCACATGTCGGGTTTCCTGTTTTGCAGCTGTATGGCTCACTTTGGAAAACGTCCCTCCATTCTGGGGAGTGACTCCAAGGGACAGCTGGGAGCCATGTGCGTTTGTCATTGAGGAAACCATACACTGAACTAGGAACAGGCAACGCTTCCCAAATGATGCTTTTATACAATATTTAATCTATACTTTAGACTCTGCTGTTCTCTGAAGAGTGCTGGATTACTGGTATTAGGAAATTTATTTGGGCTATCTAGAAAAAAATTCCTAATATTTTAAAGAAGTCACTGTGGCTAATTATGTTGTTATTCGCCACTTCAGCTAGCTACACTCTGGCTAGTGCTCTGACCCCTTGCTGTCAGTGAACCTCTCTCTTCAGTGAGGGCAGAGGCACTCTGCAAGTTTTAGCAACTTAGGAG
>NW_010310134.1:0-3156 GCF_000700745.2 Antrostomus carolinensis | reverse complement strand
AGAGTGCTCCAGCAAATCTGTAAAATTGTAAATCCCTGCATTGAAATATAGAAATACTAAAGTTTCCCATTGAAATAGTTATATTTTTACCTGTTTTTTTGAAAAAAACAAAACTTTTTTAACCTGATTAAACTTCAGAATTTGGGACCTAATGAGAGACTTAATTACCAGATACAAAGGAGAAGTTAATCTCAAGTTAGAAAGTAAGAGTCAAGGTGATGACAAACTATCAAAGTGTGTTAATCATTAAATATTTGTTAGTGTTTTCCCTGTAGTGTTCACTTAATTCTTAAGAAGTGCTGCTATGGGTATCTAGACATAAATCTGCCCAAATCCTGTTTTATGGTACCAGTCGTGATTGTAGTAGCTTCAGATTTTTATATTAATAAAAATGCATTTTTACCTGTGCAGGCAAACTATCTAGCTTAATAACTTCAGAAAGAAGAAAAGCTTTGGAGGGATATTGAATTACTCTGAAAATCCATTTTGGACAGTATTCTTCTCACTAAAAGAGTAGCCACAGCCAGAACATGCTCACTTTAAGAACAGAAGTCTACTATAGGGGCAAAAACCAAGATGTAAGTACTAGGGGAAGTCTGGCCCTCTTTAAAATCCAGAGACCTCATTTTGACCCACCTGTTTTTTATGCAAAGATTGCAAGAGGCTCTTTCCTTTTTCAACTCCCAGTTGGGTTTTCAACTTTGAATGAACTAGTGGAAATGAAGAAAATGGTCTCACTACACCTGCTAGTTCTGTCGAAAGCTGAAGTAATTAAGGCAAAAAGCCTTTCTTCAAAAGAGGAATTGAAAATGCTTGTTTGAGGGGAAAATGTCATTATCAGCATTTGCTCCATGGGAAAGGCTGAAAATAATAGAGCTGCTAGATGCAGGATGTGATTTCCTAGTGGTTAAATCTTGATGTGACCTCCAGTCAGGTGGGGCAAAAGTTCTGAGCTCTTAAGAATTATGGAAGTGCCACTTTTTTCAGCTATATTGCGAACTTGCTGAAATAACTTACAGCTTCAGCTATTTCTGAGGTTAATTACATGTTTGTAACAGACTAAACAGTAAGTTTTGGTCTCAGTCTTCTTTCATAATTTTAAGCAGCTAGAGTGTATTTAGTTGTTTGGGGTTTTTTTTAATAAATTGAACTAAAAACCTGTCTTCTATTTCTGTCTCATAATATGTATGTGTGTTGTTGCTTTTGCCCACCCTCACATAAACTGGAGGAAGAGTTTGTAGGGCTGTGGCTGAGGCCAGCTTGGGTGCAAGGCAGGCTTCTGTGCTTGTGTCCCTGCTCTTCAAGCCCCTCCTGGCCCCTCACAGCTGTGAGAACTCTTGTCACCCCCGGGCTGAGCGCTGCACCAGTCCCCCCCAACATTCAAAGCCTTTGAGAAGCAATAACAATAACCTGCAGAAAGAGCAAAAGTAAAAAACTGAAGATCTGTCACAGATACACTTTCTGTAGCCTTTGTGAAGCTAAATGCAAGGTGAGAGTTGATTCCGAGCCAGTTAAGAATAGAATAAAATAGACTATTTCAGCTGGAAGGGACCTACAATGATCATCTAGTCCAACTGCCTGACCAGTTTAGGGCTGACCAAAAGTCAAAGCATGTTGTTAAGGGCATTGTCCCAGTGTCTGTTTAAACACTGACAGGCCCGGGGCATTGACCACCTCTATAGGAACTGGCAAGAGTTGCTTTTTGTTTTTCCTTTTTGGAAAGAGTATATATAAACTGTTCATTTTAACTTTCCTGTTACTCTGTGCGTGAATAATCTATTTCTTGGCTCAACAGGAAAAATTCAGCTGGCATCAGTTATTTTTGTGGAGAGGGAAGAAGCTTGATATTCTTGCCACATTACCAGAAAAAAGGAGGATTCATGCTTCTGTCAAAATGCGAATTTTATCACAGATACTCTGCAGCAATTGCATAGGTGTGTAAGCTCCAGTGGGACAGAATAAATAATGAGCTGACTTGAGAAGAACATTGATTATGGCCACCCCAGCCTTTTGACATTACTTGTAAATCGTGGAGTCTCCTGGCTTCCACTTCCCACCCTTTCTCTGATTATCATGCTAACTTTCTACAGACCATTATTTTCCGAGTACTACCATGACTACTGGGTGAAAATGAAATTCTCTGAGGCCTACAACTGCTATCCTGGTAACTGCTGGTGTGTCCTGTGCATGTTATATATCTAATTTATATATATATAAAAATTTTATACATATATAGTTATATGTTAGTTTTGTACACGCAAAATTATTTTCAAATCCGTGCCTGTGTGGAATTTTGCCCTACCATACTGAGACCTGCTGGTAGCTGAGGAGCATTGTTTGAGGGTATCAGTATGGTGCTAACTCACCAAATGTACAAGTCTTCTGGAGCATCCACAGCGTGAGCCATAATCCTGGCTAAAACAGGTCATCCCCTCCTTCCAGGGAGAAACTTGTTGCTTCTTGTTCCCTGTCCAGAGGTCTGGGGTCCTCTGTCATGGGGAGAACAGAGATTTTCCTGCCCTGGCCACAGGAGTGGGCATATGTGTATTCAGCCACTTAATCCTGCTGCTCCATAGTGAAGAAGTATTTCATATCCTTTTGTTTCTGTGAGGGAGGGAGGTCTCTCAGCTACTCCTGAGGCTTGAGGAAGAAGTGATGGTGGGGGTATGAGGGTAGATCTCTCTGAACAGTTGTAGGCTTTTGCTTCACTCTGTCCACCCCCTACTTTGGCCAGCTGAGACCCCGAAACCCTAAAGCCACGTCACTGTGGCACTACACACAAATTGATGAGTCATGGCTTAGACAAGTTCACCTGACAGCAGCAGAGACTGTGAGGAACACAGGCAAGTGGACAATTAACCTGTGGGGACATGGTTTTTGTCTACAGCATCCTAAAGCTGTGTGGTATCATTGAGGAAAGGTTTCCTGTGCCTGCAGTGTAACTTTGGAGCAAGTCAGAAGCATGCAGATACTGTGGTTACTACAGGTTTGTTGGCTTGTTTTTCATGATGAGCATTCAAAACTGCTTACATGTCTTGTGCTTGGCAGCAGTTTTGTTCATTGCAAGTGCAGTGCTTAAATGATGTGTGAGCTGCTGGTGGGCTGTGCAGCAGGCTCCATCTAGTGTTAGTTCTCACAGCCATCCGTTCACAGAAT
>NW_010310133.1:0-497 GCF_000700745.2 Antrostomus carolinensis | reverse complement strand
TCACTGAGAACCTTCTCACCGTGGTGACACCTCATCTCATTGATTGTGATGTCACCAAATCCCTTCTCACCGTGGTGATGGTGACACTGGTGATGTGATGTCACTGAGTCCCCTCTCACCATGGTGACACCAGAGACATGATGTCATCACATCCCTTCTCACTGTGTTGATGGTGGCACCGGTGATGTGATGTCACTGAGAACCTTCTCACCACGGTGACACCTTCTCACCATGGTGATGGTGGCAGTAATGGTGTGATGTCACCAAATCCCTTCTCACCACAGTGATGGTGGCACCGGTGACATCATGTCACTGAGAACCTTCTCACCGTGGTGACACCAGAGACATGATGTCATCACATCCCTTCTCACTGTGTTGATGGTGGCACCGGTGATGTGATGTCACTGAGAACCTTCTCACCATGGTGGCACTGGTGATGTGATGTCACCAAATCCCTTCTCACCACGGTGACACCAGAGACATGATTCCATTGTGTC
>NW_010310132.1:0-1559 GCF_000700745.2 Antrostomus carolinensis | reverse complement strand
CATGGAAGGCAAATTAGGTTTTTTACTCCTTTGAATTGAGTGGGGTTAGAAGAACAGTAGTGCCTAGAAGGCCAAAAAATACAAAAGCTGATCATTTTTTAAACCTTTCTGCCAATGGAGTGATTGAAAAGTAATAACAGAGCTGAGAATCTTGAACTCTGTGATGGTGTGGGTGGCAGTACCCAACGGCTAAGAGCTCCGGGTCAGCTGGAGGGTTTTTATCTGCAGAAGATAATGGGAGTTATTTGTGTTTTGTTTTGTTTTGTTTTTTTCCCTATTTACTAGAGACCTGTTTCATAGTAAAAAGGTAAGAGAAATTCAATTATAAGCATGCTTCCACTCGTTTCTTTTAGAGGAGCTTAAGCTTTCTCTGGTTTAGTTACCTCTGTGTCCAAATTAGAACAAGCTCCTCCTGTGTCATAGAACCACAGAGTGGTTTGGGTTGGAAGGGACCTTAAAGCCCATCCAGTCCCAACCCCCCTGCCAGCAGCAGGGACACCTTCCACTAGACCAGGTTGCTCAAAGCCTCATCCAGCCTGGCCACAAACACTTCCAGGGAGGAGCAGCCACAGCTTCTCTGGCCAACCTGGGACACTGGCTCACCACCCTCACACCAAACAATTTCTTCCTCACATCTCAGCTCCATCTCCCCTCTGACACTTTCAAGCCATCACCCCTTGTTCTCTCACTCCCTGCCCTTGGACAAAGTCCCTCCCCAGCCTTCCTGGAACCCCTTCAGGTACTGGGAGGCCACTAGAAGGTCTCCCCGGAGCCTTCTCTTCTCCAGGCTCAACAGCCCCAACTCTCTCAGCCTCTCCTCACAGCAGAGCTGCTCCAGCCCTCGCATCATCCTGGTGGCCTCCTCTGGACTCATTCTAAACGTGTCCAGAAGAATGATGCTGATGAAAGCCTATAGCTGTGTTTAGATACAGCTGTAATTTGTGTCGAGGGTGGGGCTCAATGTTAACTGAGCAGAGGCAGATAATTTCCAGCTCTGCCTCTCCTCTAGGTTTTTCCAATTCCTTTGGGATCAATGCATAAAAAAATCTTTTATCCATTTCACAGAGTTGCTTGAGGGGAGGGCAAGAGGATGATCTAGATACTGAAAATAGTGTGTGAAAACTGTAGTAAAACAAGAGTAGATGAATGCCAGCAGGAAAGGCAGAACACTGCTTTTGACCCAGAGATACCGTGCACAGCTTTGATTCCTTGATTTCGGAGGGTCTTTGTTATATAGTTTGCTTTTTGGTGATTTAATTTATAAGCAGATTTTCTGTAAATTGGTTGAGAAGTTTTCTGCTGTAATAACTCTGTTTACATTCAAGAGAATTTTCCTTTAGTGTAGTTTATCTTAGTTGAGAATAAAGTGGATAATTAAAGAATAAACATTCCAAAGGACAAACCAAAGCGAAGGTGTCTGAGGTGATTAGTTTTAGTGACAGGAAAAACATACTTCTCATTGCAGCATTGAGGTGCTGAATCAGACGCAGTTGGTGAGTTCCTGTAGATCCTCTGTGTAGCAGAATAGGAGCAGAAAGATCATAGAATCATCAAATGTT
>NW_010310131.1:6343-8972 GCF_000700745.2 Antrostomus carolinensis | reverse complement strand
TCTGGGAAAGAAAATCACTACTTTTTTGCCCATCACAGAAGGCCACTGGTTAACATTTCTATTATCTTGCTATGCTTTTGATCTCCTCTGCCTTCCCATTGGCCCTGTGCTCAGCCACTGAGCGACAAGAAGGTCCAGACTTGTGTCTGGGTCCTGCACGTGACTTTGCCTTACTCTTGTGATATAGAGTGGTGATGCTTTGCTTTGAGCCACAGGACATGCCAAGGGACTGCTGAGACAAAAAGCCAAGTTAAATGGTGCCCAGAATCCCAGCCACCCTCCACAACAGGAAAAAGCCCCTCACAGGGCTGATTAAGACCTGGGTGTACACAGAATCACAGAGAATCACACAGAATCACAGAATATTAGGGATTGGAAGGGACCTCAAAAGATCATCCAGTCCAATCCCCCTGCCGGAGCAGGAACCTAAACGAAATTACACAGGAAGGTGTCCAGGCGGGTCTTGAATGTCTCCAGAGAAGGAGACTCCACAACCTCCCTGGGCAGCCTGTTCCAGTGCTTTGTCACCCTCACTGTAAAGAAGTTTCTTCTCAAGTTCAAGCGGAACCTCCTGTGTTCCAGCTCACACCCATTGCTCCTTGTCCTACCATTGGGCATCACTGAGAAGAGCCTGGCTCCATCCTCCTGACATTGGTCCTTTACATATTTATAAACATTAATAAGGTCACCAAGCGTACCTTCCACTTCCATCTTTATTCTAGTCATTCTGTAGCCTATACAATAATTTCAGTATTGATTCTAGTTGATTCTGTGGCTTTGTAAGAGTTGAAATATCCAGTTCATCAAGAAGGCTGATCTAGAATGTAGTTGATCTGAACTGGCCCTGACTCCCTATGATGTGGCAGTGTCCATAACTTGGGTTCATCACAGGATGTCCCGTGACATATGGACATACAGCTCTTTCACCTTTCTCCTTTGAAGCTTCATTTTTTGTGCATAAAGGCCTTATTTACATTTCTTTTCAGAGTTGCTCATCATTTTACTGTTGTTTATGATGAGGAACTGATCCTTTCTCTATGTGTGTTGACTTATTTACATTTAATAAACAGCAGGAAATCCTATTACACCAATGCTCATTTTTCCAAGCTAATTAAAATTAAAACCAAAAGTATGCCTTGTGCCTAGTAAAAAAAAAAGTGTAAGCCTCTGTTACTGCATTTAAATGCTGCGATTGTTTCAGTTCCTGGACATTTGTAGCTACAGCAGTTACAGAGCTGCTGGCTACCACACTTGGAGGTCCAGAGGACACCAGGCTTCTTCTGAAGGCTTTCTATCAACGCAGTATTGTTTGAGATGCCACTCCATTAGAACAGGACTTGTTCAGTAATAGTTTCCTAAATGAAAACCCAAAGATAGAAACCTTTTCCTGATTGGCAAAATGAAAAGCACCATGAGGCAAGGTTGTCCAAAAGCCCAGCTGCTGCACTTGATGAGCTTGTCCCTTGTGTTTCAATGGGCAGACAGGGCATGCTTTTGAAAGCCTGGTCCATGACAACTCAACAGATCTGTGTCTAAAGAGCATTAACATCATGAGGACAAGCACTCACAAGTCAGGCAATGCCTGAGTAAGGACTGGCAGCTGTCCTCATGGCCAGCCCTGTCATTCATGGCCACAGACTCTCTTTCCTGGGCCCTCATGGAGTAGGAGTCTGGCTTCTCACTCAGACAGCACACAGACAACACGGCGGGTTGCTCCATAGCTCACCGTGTCTCCCCATGGCTGTTTGTCTACCCGTCAGATAATATCTTACTAACTGTTGTTTGTGTATAGAGAAGGACTCATAGGAGGTGTGAAGGTAGGTGGTTGTCTCAGCGCCAGTGATCACAAAATGGTTGAGTTTAAATTTTTTGGTGTAATAAGATAAATGAGAGTGGAGTTGCTACCCTGGATTTTGAGACAGCAAACTTTAATCTGCTCAGGGAGCTAGTTCACAGTGTCTGATTTTGAGGACTTGGGGGTCCATCAGACTGGGTCAGTTTTTAAGAAACACCTTCTACAAGCACAGGATCACGCAATCCCATGGTGTTGAAAGTCAAGCAAGTGGGGCAGAAGACCAGCTTGGCTGAACAGGGCACTTCTCTTGGAACTCAGGCAGAAAAATAAATTGTATGATCTACAGAAGCAAGGTCAGGATTCACAGGAAGACTACAGACCTGTGGTTCACATGTGTGGGAAAAAATTATGAGAGGCTAAAGCACAACTAGAGTTGAAACTGGCCAGTGTTGTGGCCTTTAAAAAGGGCTTTTTAAAGTATGTTCACAGCAAGAGGAGATCTAAGGAAAATACTGGACCAATACTTGATGAAGATGGTCACCTGACAAATGGTGATGAAGAAAAGGTGGAGGCATTTAATGGGTTTTTTTGCCTCAGTCTTTAATATTAATGATAAACCTTGGGCAGCCTGGTCCCTCAGTTGGAGGACCACAAGTATGGGAACAGTAACATTCCATTTGTGGACACTGAAATTGTAAGGGACCAGCTATGTCAACTGAATGTTCACAAATCCATGGGGCCTGATGGGATTCATACCAGGGTATTGAAGGAGTTAGCAGATGTTACAGCAGGACCTCCCTTAATCATCTATTAAAGGTCTTGGGAGTCCGGGGA
>NW_010310131.1:0-6331 GCF_000700745.2 Antrostomus carolinensis | reverse complement strand
CCTGCTGACTGGAAGCTAGCCAACGTTATTCCAGTTTATCAGAAGGGCATGAGGGAAGACTCAGGAAGTACAGACCTGTTAGTCTAACCTCAGTTCCCAGAAAAATCACAGAGAAGATTATACTGGGTGGTATTGAAAGGCATTTAAAGAATAACACAATCATCAGGCAGAGTCAACGTGGATTCACAAAGGGAAAGTCCTGTTTAATTTGATATCTTTCTATGATGAGGTCATCCATCTAGTGGATGAAGGGAAGGTGGTGGTCTTTCTGGATTTTAATAAGGCTTTTGGTACTGTCCCTCACAGAATCCTTCTGGACAAGTTGTCCAGTTGGGGGATGACAGGTACACAGTATACTTGGTGAATAACTGGATGAAGGGCAGAGCTCAAGGGGTTGTAGTGAATGGCTCGTATAGTAATATGAAGTAAATTAAGGTTTCCCATTTTTATCACTTTTTACATAGTATTTTTACATTTTCTTCCTCAGCCACTGAGGAAGGTGAAGGTTATCAGAATGGATGAATCACAGTGGGTGAAGGGAAGGTAGTGGATGTAGTTCTTCTAGTTTTTAGTAAGGCTCATATGTTAAATACTTATACAGCAAGAACACAGAACTTTCTTGGTGGCTAATCTGAAACTGAATTACTTCCTAGAAGAATCAATAATTATACAAGGATTTTCTACCTGCTGTTTATGCAAAGGTGTGCAGGATTTTACTATTAAAAAAAAAAAGATGCAGCACATCTAATATAAGAAACCTTTTTTTTTTTTTTTCCTCTGGGAAAAGAGGACTGAAGACACACACGCAGAAGATGACAATCACATTTTATACAATTCCATAAAGCACTCTGACCTGGCCTGAACAACAATGATTTTTTTGCATCTAACTTCTGATTATTCTAGAAAAATGTCCCTTTTTTTCTTTCGTCATCCCATATCACAGCATAGGCCCATCGTGTATTTCAGTTGTGGGGTGTGGGAGAAAAAAAACCTCTACCAAACCCCCTCTTGTTTTCCCACTAGAGGGCTCTCCCAAAATACTCATGGGATACAGTTCCACCGACGAAGACTCTTGTACTATAGATAGGCATTTATAATAATGTAAGGGTAGCCTGCAGTGGAATTAAAGGAAATCTCTGTCAGGTTTTGCAAAAAGAACTGGATATTGGTATTTGCTTATTTTGTTAATATCGGTATCTATTTACTGGAGGGTTAACTCAAAAAAAGCCTGAAAAACTCACGGACTTTCTGAGTGAAGCTGGCAGAATTTATATAGATAAATTTTGGAAATGTAAGAATAAACACAATTTGTACACAAGTGTTTAACATCTTCATTGTCACCCATAGTAATATGTCCATAAAGCTGTTGGTTTAAGAAACCTTGACTGTGTTACACATCTGAAACTAAACACTTGCACCAGCACTCAGTAAATATGTTGTTCAACTAAAAATAGAAATTACTGTCATCAGCAAAGGGTATCCATGAGGGAATGATATTCCCTATTAATATACTAAGATACATGTGGGTTAGTTTAACCTAATGAAGAAGATGTAAACAAACCAAAGGACAAAGCTTTGAATAGAAAAAGTAGGATGCATAGAAAATGTTCAAATAAAAGATTTCTGCTAGTTAAAATCCTTAATATTATGCCTTGTTCAAAAAATGAACAACAATAAAGTTTCTTGGTTTTTTGAGCTACTATTACATAAGAACTTGTTACAGTCCAAAGAATAAGTAAATCGGTTTTAAGTAGATTTTCAACAGGAACAGGATTTCTTCTTTACTCATCTTACATTTTCAAATATCAACCTGTGGTTTTGAGTATCTAAATTTTAATTTTCCACCTGATATACCTGAAAAGAGGCATATTTTCAGAGGGTGTTTGCTTAGTATTTTCTGATTGTAGCATTTTCTCAAAACTAGGCACATTTATACCTCAAGTGAGGGTCCCAAAAACTCATTCAAAATAATTGGTGACATTTTAAAATTTAGGCCATGGAGCTAAAGACTTGAAAACATTTTATAAAGAATAATTTATCTGCCTGCTCTAACCCTTTTTATGTTTCCATATTTATCTGTAAAGAGAAAATTATGGCTAGAAATTAGTTTGATATTCAGAGCATTTTGGCAAAACTCACGCATAAAAATAATATCAAAGTTTTAAAAATATTTATGAGGATAATATGATGGATAATAATACTGATAATAATGCAGTTCACAGTCACAACTTACAACAGGACTGCTACAGAAATAATTCATTTAAATTTCATAGAATCATAGCATGGTTACAGTTGGAAGGGACCTTAAAGATCATTTAGTTCCAACCCCCAGATTTATTTGCCATGAAAGCATAGACAAAAGACACAGAAAGGGAGCTCTTTGAGCTCCAGAATTTCACTCCTACCAACATTTATTATAATAAATCTCATTGTTTTAAAACCCAGTGCTCCTCGCTATTTATTCAAGCAGGGTGGGGGGTGCAGAAAACACACAGATGATAGATGCCAAGTCAGATTATGAAGGAAGAAGAGGAAGACCCAGCTCCTCTGACTGGGGAGTTCTCAGTTGTGCCATGCAAGGAAAATACCAGGTGGCTCTGAAGCCCAGCCAGATTTAAGTGGGTTAAATTAGTTCACGTATGGCCCTATTACAGTCAGTTTGTATTTGGAGTGAGTGGGCAGTCTTAGCTAAGGGCACAAAATAACTTTGGAAGAGATAATCTAATTGTTCTTTGGCAAAAGTTATAAAGCTAACCAAACTGTAACTTAAGTAGAGTACAGTTAATCTCCACACACATGAACCATTTTAATAAGTGAAATTAAAGTAGGGGCATCATAGCATTTAACACATTACAAAAACATACAGGCATTTTCTATTGGGTCTCAATAGAAAAGGGTACAGTCTCAAGGGTACAACCCAAGATTATATTGGGCTATATATAGCTCAAGATATATGTAGCTAAAATAATCCAATATATATTGGATAATTGTTTTTCTAAAGGATAATGAGCAGGAAGAGAAGATAAAGGACTTTCATATAGCTAGACAATAAAAAAGTTGTTGGCCAGATATACTGTCTACACTTGGCCTTTTTTTCACCGCAATTTTGGCATTTTCTAGTTGGCAGAGGTAATACTTCTGTTATTTATTGATCCTCAAATGCGTATTTGGTTTTGTACAAATACAGAGAAATTAGCCATGTTCCTGCTCAAATATTAGCCAAAACATAGCTACTTACAATACTTTTGAGGCATACACAAAGTGGTAAAGCACAAAGCCATATTGGGGGAAAAAATAAAAATAAATTTTATATATGTATATATTTAAAATGTATTTTAAGAAGAGAGTTGAATGAGGAGGAAAGGTTATTTGGTTCATAACAAGTTACAAGGAGTTAAGAAAATATCTGTAGCACTACTTTTAATAAAAGTACCCATATGCATCTCTTAGTGCTCAGCTGTGTTTGCTGACTGCTTTGCTGCTGGGCTCTGTCAGGAAGCAGCAACCATGCGATGCTCCACAAGGGCAGTGGGGTTGGCAGCTGGGAGTGACGGTGGGGCTGGCAGGGCAGAAACTGCCTGATGGGGTGCAGTCCCATGGCACCCACAGAGGGAGAAAAGAGGAGAGTCAGTGATGGCAACTGAGTCAGCCAGCAATCCAGGTTGCTGGACCTGTCCATGAGGATGAGGTAAGTCTGGGGTCAAGGGAAGTCAGATCAGTGGGTGCAGATCATGTCTGTGACAGCAACCAAGGTCAGACACCATCCAGCAATCTCCAGGCAAGCCCACAGTGATGAGGCAAGTCCAAGGTCAGGGTCCTGGCACGATGGACAAATGGATCAGGAAAGGATTGTTGCAGACATGCAAAATGATACATTGCAGGTGTTTTATTATTAGCCAATGTTTCATCTCAAGTATTGAAACAGTGCTGTTGCCAGCAACATGGCTAAATGCCACATTGCTATTTTCCTCCTTGATTGTTTGTTTCTATTTTTTAAATACTTACAAATTCCAGCTGATGCAGAGAACTTTGTCAGTACAGTATGCCAACGCATACCAAAAGATTGTGGTGGAAAAGTTTACAAGCTCAGCAGAAAATACCAGTATTATGAGCCCCGTTTTTCAAATAAGGAGCAGAACTTGGTCAATGCTGTACAAGAAGACCTGAACTCTTTCCTGATTTCTGTGCAGGACCAGCCTTCTGTCCATCACTTGTCTGATGAGTGGTCCAGGTTCCATAGTAGTGCCTAAGTGGTTGCATATTCCCAGGCCCTTGACACAGAACTGGTGTCAGTACTGGAGGGTTTCTGTGCTTTGACCAAACTGGGTGAAGCATTTTTGCTGCTTGAGCAGTGTGTGACCACAACAGGAATGTTTACATTATCGCACCCAGGGATATTTTCAAGTTCCTCAGGGCAGATGCATAGCCAGCTATGAGACAGGGGCACATGCTGGCATTCCTATCAACTCATAGGCCCTCGTTTCTGAGGGAAAGAAAGAGTCACTGAGGCTAACAGAAACCAGAGAGCCACCGCTGCCTCCATGTCTGTTCTATCAGGGGTTCAGGACCCTCAGCATGACTCCAGCCGGTCAGCCTAGACACAGGCACAGAGACTTACATGGCTGCTTAAGTGCTACTCTAAGCAGAAACAATTTAGAATTGAGGCATTTCCTGTCACCATTTAACCCTCAAGTCCCTTGTTTTTCCCACTACCATTTAGTGGCTTCCTGCTGCACACATTGATTCCTGGGCAATGCAGAGCATCTACATTCTTATTTCCACTTATTTTTTTTTCCTTAAATTTCTGTGAGAAAATGTCACAGTGATTTTTGAAGTGACCTGATCCCGAGCAGTGCCAAGGGCCATCACTGTGCATCATGCAAGACGAGCAAACTGTCAAGTGGTCAGAGCTTTAGCTTGAAAAAACACATTGCTTTGTAGTCTCATTTTATTTTAAGCATACATAGTAGACTTTCAATTAAATGCAAATTAACTAGCTGATTTGTTTAATAACTGTGTAACCAAGCCCTCCAAAAGGTAAATGATTTGCACACTTCTCATCTTCACATTATATGCCGAAATTGAAGATGTGAGAACAGATGCTGATGTATTATCCATGATGCAGAATATTTCTGGATCTCATAGTGTTTTGTGCATTAGTGCTGCCCTGCAAATGTTAAAAATTAAGCTAATTTTGGAAAGGTTTATGACCTATAAAAGCTGTAACAGACCAACCTTGCATCTCAAATTAGCCTATGGAGCTTGGTATGTACATGTGCTATAAATTAGACATAATATTTTATAAATTTTAAGGACACTATAAAACTATAACATAAAATACAAGTAGTATAAGTGATAGTAGTTTATTAAATATATACACATTATATATTATTGATCACTGTTATAATTTTGAAGTGTCTAGAGATCCCAAATGACTACGGGCTCTGAACAAACACATTGTAGGTGACAGTTCATGCTATTAAGGCTGTAAAGTGCCAACAGAGAAAAGGTATAAAAAAAAGAAAAAAAGACAGTAGAAACAGAGACTTCCCTTTCCATACACCAGCTTATTAAAATATCTTCAATGTGCTGGGGATTTCAAAGTCCTTTAAGACTTTCCTGGTCAAAGTGGAAGCAGACAAATGAAATAGCCATACAATGATAATGCATCCTTCATCCTGGACTTAGCTAGCTGCTCCAGCACATGCTCAGTTCAAACACATTTTTAAGTGCAGCTGAAGTCAGAAACTTGAGCTCTTCCTGTCCTGCAAGTAAACAGACTCTGGACCCCTCCAAGAAGGACGGCTGACCAGTGTGTGGCACAACCTCCTACACCTTTTGGCGCTCTTGTGGCATCCTTAAATTTCATGAGATTATGCAAAAATGCCCTCAGTTTTGTGTCTCACCCCAAGGACTGCCAGCTTCTGCCCCGCCCATGGTAAGGAAAGGATTAATTGCTGCTTCTCCTCACTAAGTGTTGAAAGGCTCAGTGGATAGAATAACCATTTGGTTTAGTCAAAGAAAGTGCAAGGATATCTATTCTGCAGAGGCAGAAATACCAGGGCTTGCACTGGCACCATACATTTTACAGGACATTAGACCCAAAGAATGTCAGGCCCTGAGAGCATAGTACTCATTAAGTACATCACAAGATTGGAGTTTAGAACCTATGTAATTTTTTTCACTTTAGACAGACTTCAGATATCTAAATAAACCTTTTCTTAAAAAAATATCTTTAGTACTACAGTAGTCAAAGACACGTAATATCTTTAGTACTACAGTAGTCAAAGACACTTCATAATCACAGAATCACAGAATGACAGAATATTAG
>NW_010310130.1:1757-2052 GCF_000700745.2 Antrostomus carolinensis | reverse complement strand
GAACTGACCGCGGTGTGAAGGCAACGGAGTCTCTGAGGGGACCTAAAGGTGGGGGGGGGGCACAATGTCTCCTCTATTTCTCCTCCTCGTTTTAATGCTTTTTCTTTTCATTTATTTTTAGTTTTTTTCCCTCAAAATGGATTTTTTCTCAGAGGTGAGTGCGCACTTAGACTTCCAGGAATGAAAAATGAAGGTTTTTAATAGAAAAAGAAGGTATTTAAAGGCAAAAGGAGTGCTGCGGGGATGATCCACCGAACTCTCTCTTGCCGATGGCCCCGTGGGGAGAATCTTCCTC
>NW_010310130.1:0-1715 GCF_000700745.2 Antrostomus carolinensis | reverse complement strand
GGGGGGTCCCACCCCACAAAGGGGGGGTCCGTGGGGCTGCTAAAATGATACAATTCTTAATTTAAAATGATTTATTTGTTTTTATAAAGTTATATAATTTGCAGGTGATTTTTAAGGGGAAAAAAGGGGGGTTTTAAGCCCAAATCTATCCTTATCCCACCCCCTCGGGGGGTAGAAGGGGGTGTCCCCCCATTTCATGAGTGGGTGGGGGGCACTTTAGAGGTGTCCCCCCATTTCACGAGTGGGTGGGTGTCAATTTGGGGGTATTTCTTCCTTTTTTGAGTGGGTGGGGGGCACTTTAGGGGTGTCCTTCCCTTTTATGAGTGGGTGGGGGGCACTTTAGGGGTTTCCCCGTGTTCCACGAGTGGGTGGGGGCCACTTTAGGGGTGACCCCCACCCTTAATAACTAATCTGGTGTTAATTTCAGGGTGTCCCCGTGTTCCACGAGTGGGGGGGTGGCCGGTTTGGGGCGTTTCCCCCATTTTCTGACTGGGTGAGTGTCAATTTTGGGGTGTTTTGTCCTTTTACGAGGGGGTGGGACTCACTTTTGGGGTGTTTCCATCTTTTATGAGTAGGTGGGGGTCGCTTTGGGGTTATTCCTCTTATTTTTGGGTGTGTGGGTGTCAGTTTTGGGGTTATTTCCCCTGGTTTTGGTCAGTTTTGGGGTTCTTAACCCTGTTTTGAGGTGGGTGGGGGTCAGTTTTGGGGTTAAATTCCCTGGTTTTGGTCAGTTTGGGGTTCTTTCCTCTATTTTTGGGTGGGTGGGGGTCAGTTTTGGGGTCATTTACCTGTTTTTGGTCAGTTTGGGGGTTAAATTCCCCATTTCTGGTCAGTTTTGGGGTTAATTTCCCCCATTTCTGGTCAGTTTTGGGGTTAATTTCCCCCATTTCTGGTCAGTTTTGGGGTCATTTCCCCATTTCTGGTCAGTTTTGGGGTTAATTTCCCTATTTTTGGTCAGTTTTGGGGTTAAATTCCCCATTTTGGTCAGTTTTGGGGTTTAATTTCCCCGATTTTGGTCAGTTTGGGGGTTAATTTCCCCATTTCTGGTCAGTTTTGGGGTTAATTTCCCCAGTTTTGGTCAGTTTTGGGGTTAAATTCCCCTGTTTTTAGTCACTTTTGGGGTTAATTTCCCTGTTTTTGATGAGTTTTGGGGTTAAATTCCCCATTTCTGGTCAGTTTTGGGGTTAATTTCCCTGTTTTTGATGAGTTTTGGGGTTAATTTCCCCATTTCTGGTCAGTTTTGGGGTTAATTCCCCCATTTTGGTCAGTTTTGGGGTTAATTTCCCCAGTTCTGGTCAGTTTTGGGGTCATTTCCCCATTTCTGGTCAGTTTTGGGGTTAATTTCCCTGTTTTTGATGAGTTTTGGGGTTAAATTCCCCTGTTTTTAGTCACTTTTGGGGTTAATTTCCCTGTTTTCCCCCGTTCGATGAGGAGCCCAGGACAAGCATATGCCTGAGGGTCCCTGAGGGTCCCTGATGTCACCACGTGGCTGAGAACTGTGAGGGGGGGGAGGGGAGATAGTGATTAATTGAATTAATGATTGATTAACGGAGCTAATTAACGACCTGGATCCCTGTCAGGGTGGGGGGTGACACCACGGACTGACCCGGAGGGACACGGAGCCCCAGGACCCCTCAGGTGAGACCCTCCCCCAGCTCCAATTTCTGCCTTTCCCCCCCTTTTTAGTGTTTATATTTATTTTTATTTCTTATGTT
>NW_010310129.1:0-15040 GCF_000700745.2 Antrostomus carolinensis | reverse complement strand
TTCTGTGATTCTGTGATTCTGTGATTAAGCAGACACATAAATGGGATCAAGGCACGTGTCTCATTTAACTGAGTCTTTAATGGAGGCTACATGTGATAATAATGAACGTTGCTGTAGTTACATACTGGTTTAGCATGTAATCCTATTTTTGAGGGATGCTGTAACAAAGCATTTACAAGGTAAGACTACAGATCCCTTGTCTAGTTCAGTCCAGAACACAGGGGAAACACTGCTCTCATGAGTCTGGAAGAAGAGGTACTACTGCAAGCACTAGGAAATAACGTTACAGACTATGAATGCTGCTTTTTTTTCATCACTTCTGAGAAAGGTCTGCCAGAAAAGGGCCACAAAGTTCAAAGACTGGTGATTTTTAAACTTCAAATTCATGTATCTTAGCTTCAAGGGCAAAAAACCCCACCACCAACAAAAAGAAACCCCATGTGACAGGGAGAGGTTAGAGAAAGCTATGTTCTGCTGGACTTTTTCGCTGAACAATAACTCTCTCTTTCAAGAACCTCCAACCTACAGTGATTTCAGAAATGATTCACTGGCCTCCTGGGTTCCAGAAACAAAAAAAAGAAGAGGAACAAATGAGGAACTGTAAACTACAGATCATTCTGTACCTTCAACTACTGGATGCCAGTGAAAAAAGAAGAAAAACTTTCACATTACAGTTGGATTGTTGGATTCTGAAGCAGTTGATGTATTTGCTAATTCAGATGTAGAAAGGAAGTATAGTGCAATGTCACAAAACCAGAAGGAATATGGTACTCCACGGAAAAATTAAATACATTAGAGGTACAATTAAAACACTTTAAAAAGTGGCTGTCAAAAAATGAAGAGACAATCATGCAAGTATATGAGTTAAATAAGTCCCTGATAAAAGATCTTATCGTGATCACTCACAAGGAAACTACCACAAAATCCAGAATTAATCCTTGACAAGGTAATTAGATTGTGCCAGCCACTGAAGTCATCCATGCCAGAATGAGTCTTATCTTGAGTGGGCTGTACTCTGACTTAACAAAGGTGTGCAGGAATCCAAAATATAGGAGGAAACAGGTCTGCAGGAGACAGGCATGTGAGCTCTGCCTGAAGCAAGATCAGCACGTAAAACTGCTTATCAGCTGCAACAACCAGCACAGAATAATGCCCAGCGCATGCAAAGAGATACGAGCAGCACAACGGATTCCATAATTTCACAAAAATTTGCAATGTCAGGTTATCTGCTTGTCTTGGGAGCTGCATTTAACCTGAGGCCATCGCTCCTGGTTCCTGCTCAAGCTGTCCTACAGCCACGTCTCTGCCTGAGCATGTACCCCATTCATCCAGAACCAAACCCTAGCCCACGGACTTGATCTCCTGACTAGACCTTGAGTCTGTCTTGTTGCTACAGACTCACCTGGCAGTCACTGGACTGTGGGCCAACCATGGCTGCCATCCCTGGGCCTGTCCCCTTCTCCTGGCCTGGGTCCTGCCAGGATGCCCCATGCTCAGTGAGGCTGCTGCCTTGCTGGGACCCATGGCTCACGGCTCACGGGCCCTCGCAGGGCAGCCCAGCCCACGCTGCAGGGTGCCTGCTGGCACTTTAGCCAAGCCTTTTTTCAGTCTACCCTCCCTCAGAACATGCAAAAACTTGCATGTTTTTCAAACCAAATAGCAGTGAGACCTACAGATCTACAGATCCTTGAGTGCCTATCAAGAGGCAAAACCAGTGAGATCCCTATTAACAGATGAGCCAGACACATTTTTCTCAAGGTCACTATTTTTACCTGCTCAAAGGAAGACAGATGAAGATATGCACGCTACAGAATTGCCTGGTGATAACTGCGAGGGTTCACAGACTCTTAGACTAAGCTTTAATGTCTGTATCTTACACTAGGTACTGTTTACATAGAAAATGTTCACTGAAATCAAAAGGACTGTGGTGTGGAACTTGTAAGGCAAATATTTTATGGTAAACAAACTCTTTTTTGTCTTTTCTTTTTTCTTTTTCTTTTCTTCCTTTGCACAGAGTAACCAAGCATTTGAGGCCATAAGAACATACTGTTCTTAATTAACTGAGTAATTATTAAGACAACCAATACTTAATTACACAGAACTCCACACTGTAAAGCAGAACCCTATTTCAGGACCTGCTTTTAAAAAAAATCCTTTCTCTCAGAATCTATTTTCAAATTTAATTATTTTCTTCATTTTATCAGATAAACAGCTCTTGTAAAATTCTGGCAATTTAGTATATTTTATTTAACAAAATTAGTCTTTGCCACAGATTATAAAATTATTCCAATTCGTAAGTCTCTGGAGTTCACGAAAGTGTAAGACTAAGTTTGAATGGTAACAAAGTATTCTTCTGGCTGATGAAATATTCATACCTGTTTGTCATCAAGACTTTAATAAAGAGGAATACAGCCTTTTCACTTTTGTTCAATAAAGAACTGGTGAAGATCTTTCCTTCATTTAATTTTGAATGTTAGAGTAGGATGCCTTCTGAAATACTCTTAATAATTTCCCTTTCCTGGAAAACACAGTACAGGATATATTTAAAATTTACTTAAAAAGGTGACTTCGTATTTCAGGTAGACAAATAAGGTTTATATATTCACACCACCCCAAGTTTACAGAAGTTTTCATCATTAAAAGTTCACACTAGTATTATGTTTTCCACACTCTCCATATGTACCATTGTTAAGACTCGGAAAAGTCAGATTAAATAAAGACAGAAAGCTACACCACAGGTCACCCTACAACTGTTAAAAACAGACTGTAATAAATTTCTCATAGTAGTAGTACAATGCTCATGACATTCTGTACAAGAAATAGTCTCAGCAGCAGCAATTCTTGCAACTTCTTTTTACGAAGATATTGGTGTAACTTTGTAGCAGCACTCCATGCTTTTTTTACTGATATACAGACAAAAGTATAATTTTCCATTAATTTTCTGACCCTTACTTAATTATTTGGTTCAGGACAAGCAGTATATGTATCTGTAACTGACTGCATTCAAAACAGACAGAAAAGCATGACAAAAAAGCTGAGTTCTTAGAGGAAAAGCCAAAACTTGGTCTCCAACCCACTTGAAAAGTACAATAAGCATGTGGGTAATGGGGCGGGGTGGACATGACAACATACCAATGAACATGGTCCCTCTGATGAAAGATCATAAGCATGGAGACAATAACCAGCTGGATGATGAAAAGAAAGAGAAAGGTGAAAGCCGCAGGAATGGTAAGTTACTGTAAGAGGTTGCTACTTTGCTACTGCTGGAGGCGGGGTGGAGGTAAGAAAACAATAGATCTGTTTCAGAAGAAAAGTGTATCATGACTTTTTACAGATCTAGACATACACTTGTGTGCAGTGAATTCTTTCCCTCCGTGCCTCTGAGGAACTACTGTAATTAAGGTAAACACCTCCTTCAGAGCCCCCCCAAGTAAAAAATACCATTTACTGAGCCTTCACAGCGCTGCGGTGCTGATTGCTAGGTCCCTCTCCAGCAGCTGCAGCACTACAGCCAGCTTCCTGACTTTCAAACGCCTCAGCTGTAGCCCTCGTGTTGCTTTACTGTGCAGTGATGATCGCTGTCTCTCAGTCCCAGGGGTTTTCCAGTTGTGCTTTGGTTTAAGATTATACTACCAGTTTCCTGCCTCATATGCTTGCTATCAGAGCTCCCTGAGGAGCTGTTTGTCGTACTTCCTGACCAAGTGGTTAATATTCCCTTTATTCTCTTTCAGTCAACTCACAATAAAATGCAAGTAAGAGTTGAACAGAAACTCTGCTGCACTACCGAAGTTTGTGCAAGCCTGTGTTATCAGCAGTAAGTGCAGGTTAATCACATGTCAGAGTGAGCTGATACTGCCAATAAAAGGAGAAACTCGGATTAACAATCTCCAGAGAACTCTCTGCAAACTGGAACCTACTAGTACTTGTCAGCTACAGCCACACTATGACTTCCCACTTCAGAAGTGCCTGGCCAGGAATCAGGAGGAATGAATGCAGCATGTGGAGGGAAATATAAGGACACCTTAAGGTAGCTGTGACAAGAACCATACCTTGAGGTCCACAGCGTAGCCCTGCAGGCTAAAATGCCGTTTTTCCTGTGGAAATGCTGTTTGATTCTCATGGAGCTAATCAGTGTGCAAAAGATGCACCCCAGGACACACAGACTTTTACATGTGGAAGGACAACCCTAATTTATGAAGGGAGGAGCAGAGTGTGGACTCTTCACCACAAATGTTTACAGCTGAAAGTACATTATCTGATTTAACAAGTACTCCAAATTGCATGCTTAACTGTTCCTTGTACATTTTGCATCCCCAGTCTTTCAGCCTGTCACAAAGGGCACTTGCCTTTCAGCCCAGAGAGTGGACGAGTTTTCTGTTCCAAATGCATTTTCACAGATTGGTCAAAAGACGACGTTCACTTCACAGCAGCCAGTTCGCTGCCATGAGTGATTGTGAAATCAAGCAAGTTTTCTGAGCAGTGCTGCCGAACTCTGTGAAGCTCTCAGCTGAGCAACCTTATGCCATCACAAATATCAAACCAGCTAGTTGCTCTGTATTACAACATATGCATTGTTAGTCAGTTGTGATAGTCCTTCACTCTTGAAAATGGAAAAAGGCCGAATTACCACTAGTGAGAAACAACTTACCCTACTGACATGAATAGTGACATACTCCTTTAGTTTAACTGACTTCTGCAGTCCCTCCAAACCTGCCAGGATATAAATTGCTTCTGTTCCCTGCACCTAAGAAAGGAACATCAGCACGGGAGCTGCATTAAAATCACCTTCCTATGTACTAGTAGTTGCTAAACTCAAGTCACTTTCTTTGACTAATGCTGGTCCTTACAGACCTTCTACATTTAGTGACAATATATATGATTTTCAATACAGCGATCAGTTTAGTTTTATAATCATTTTTCACTGAGACAGTGATATTGCCACAAAACATAAGGCATCATACCAGATACATTTGATAAGCATATTCAAAAGGCTTTTTATGAAAGAATGTAAGACCCATAGCTGAAAAATATTATTTTAATTAAATTTATGGGGGATTTTCTCTATAAACATAATTGCAGATTATTTTTTAACATTTTTTCAAAAGTACAAAAGATAGGTGATTTTTAAATACTCTATAACTTTTTAAAGACATACTATTCTTTCTTTATTTTTAATCACAATAAGTTTTTTGAATCACGTACAATATCTACCATATTTATCACATCTCATAATCTTTCCTGGCTTGCCTCTCAGAGCATTAATTCAATGCTCCATCTGCTACAGTTGCTCATATTTTAGGTGACATTTATCTTAGGTTTTTTCATCAGAAGAAAATGTATTAGAAAAGATAGTCTGACAGGTCTTTATATCCACTTCACAGGCAACACGCAAAGTATAAAGATCATCCACGTAACTATTGACAGCAACGATGAGAGAACAAGTGAAGACAAGATGTGCACCAAACATGCCCTCTTCTTACAAGTGAGATGGAATTAATCACATCTATCATTCAGTCCTCCAGTAAGTTTAAAATATAGTGTGAAAAATGAATATGGAGACATGAAAACTGCTATCCCACTCTACACTTTTTACTGCTCCTCCTGCTTAATGCACTCAAAGTTTATTCCCCACGCATCCAGGAAAACTTCTAGCCACAGGAAAACTTCTAGCCACAGCAATATTATATACTTCCAACATCAGAAATGGGGCTTTCAATTATTTTCTTTTTCTTTTCCTTTCAGAACAGGTTTTATACCAATTCTTTAGAGCAAATGCAACCATGTAACAAATAGATCAGTGACAAGTTATTTGGACATACTACGAACATGACAGGATTGTCCCATGGCAGAGGTAAAGTAACTGGAAAGTAACTGGATGCTGGTTACATAGGTGGTATCTAGACTGCCTGGCTGACGTATTTAGAGATCAGGAACTTGAAGGAGAACAGCTTCTGTTTTCCCTATACCTCCAAGTTCTGCTGGCTACTCTCAAAGTTAATGTATTAAAACGTATGCAATAACTGGAACAGGGAACTTTCCAATTTCTCCTTTTTCTACATCAAAGGGCAACTATACTGGAGAACAAGTGTTAAAAAATGTTTTTTAAAACAAATGTCTTGATGAGATGACAGATTCTGCAAAATCTGGGGTGAGCTGCTGAGCACTTGAAAGAAAACCACTTTCTAACAGTCTCGGTGTGTTCAGTGGAATGACCCTCAAGCCTTCTTAACCCTATGGGGCAACCCTTTCTCTGGAAACCACTGCACCACACTAGGCTACTTCTCCATTTCCATTTTCTCTCTCTTCATGGTAATTCTTACTTTGTGTTAAGATTTATTGCCAATTAGATAATTTTGGATACATTTACTCAGGAAAAAATTAAATTCTTATGGCTGAATTACCACAAACCATTTCTATCTTTCCCTGATATTTGCTCAATGCTTAATCTGAGGATAGAAGTAGCAGAGAACACTGAATCAAGAAACTCTCAACCTGGTAGAGTTTAGTAAAATTCTGCTTGCTCAGGGAAATACTTATGAAACAATGGATAGAATTTTTCTTTTTCCAAGTAGCAGTCAAACATAAAGACAAGATCCTTCTTGGGATCAGCATCACTCTTCCAGTTCTATGCCTATCCAGGAAATTAAAAAGAGCAGAGACAGCACTCTTTCAAATAGTTATAAGCTGCACTTCCTATTGGTTCAGACTTCAATGTCAGGAAGAAAATTTTCCCTAAATATTCCTATCTTTTCCTTTATTATCCACAAAAAAAGGACAGAGATGCCTCTACCTTCTTATACCTTAGTAAGAGCCCAGTCTATTTTTGCATACAACACACTATTTCCATATGAATCTCAAATCTGTATTCAGTGTCAGCCTTGCAGCTGGACTCAAGCAGCTCGTGGTAAAAGAAGTGCCCTCTCCCTTCGCAGAATACCTCCCTCACTGCAGGATGTTATAAAGCCTTTACCAAAGCATTTGAAGTGACACAGAGTCCTCCTAAAGCATTGTCCTGCAAAAACTTCTATCTCCTGAAAGTCATAAGTAGAAAACAGCACACCTGGAACAAGAAGATGCAGAACTGCAGTTATCAAGCTCTATTTGAGACTTGCACACCTGGGTCCAAACGCAAGGAAGAGGAAAGGCTGGGAAGGCACCAAAGATAAGGCACAACTGCACACCTACAAGTTCAGTACAGCCTCCGTGTCAAGGACAGACCTCCTGGTTTTGCTTGGGTTTACTTGGTCCTACATTTGGGCCTTAGGGCAGCCTTACCAGAGTAGATACCACTGCAATGCTCCAAGATCCTTCACCTAGACCCCAAAGCTTTATATATTTGCAAGTCACAAAGCATTTGTGCTTTGGCCATGGCATATAGTACAGATCACTATGCATTCTATAGATAGATAAATCTATCTTGCAAAGACAACTTTGTCAAGGACACAGGCGTTTGCTGGCTAATAGGAGTCAAATCTTTTATACACATGGATAACTGCATATCTCTGCAAAAATGTGCTAATCTAACTATGTTTTGCCTTGCAAGAGTGAAGATCACCTTAGCGTGACAGTGCCAACTGTCTTGTCATTAGTTCCATTATCACCATGACTTAAAAAGAGCTACTCTTGTTACTATACACATACATAAGAACCCCATGCAAGAACTTTATCTTTTTTTTTAAAGAGCTAACACTTAGATATGTAAATCCTTAGTTGGAAACTGTGTTACCTACAATATTAATACTATCGGCGAACTGATTTTTATTTTTAAAGATGTTGATAAAGAAACCCCTGGGGTTTATTTCACAATAGGTTGACACTGACAGCGCCATGAATCCTGACAAGAAAGAGAGTTACCTTTTTTTTTTTTTGTAAATAACTCAAGCAGGAAAATGCATATCATGAGTCAGTTCTTCAGAGAGGAGTTAAAATGAAAGCAGTACAGGCTGCACCCTTCACAATCCATTTTTTCTTACAGTATCAAGGTTGTAAAAGCTTATTTCTCTTCCAATACTGCAGGCACTGCTCAGCATCAAAACCATCAACACTACAAACTCATAACTCAAGAGCAGTAGCTTTTAAGGTACAATTTATAATAATCACTCTTTTGAAGGAAGCTAATAGAGAAGTCCTGTAGAAACTAAGCACTGTATTTGCTTTCAGAGATGAGGCTGAAGAGTTCCCTAATAAATATACCTGAGAATTTTACCAGTTGCAGAGAACTGCATTCCATCATGCTATGCACCACTCCGTTCAAAAGTCTCTGTCTAGCAAGTATTTTCTGAACAGCAGTAGAAAGAGAAGTGGCTGAACAAGCCCACACTCACAAGGGCAGTTCTACCCTTAGGGAATGTTCGTGAATGGAATTAACACTTCTAGTGCAACCTGAGTCAAATACAAACTGTGCTGTTACAAATGTACAAAGGCCACGTTGAGAAGCAACAAGAAGCAGCAACTGTTATTTTCAATTACATGTTCTCAGTCAGTAACTTTCACAATGCTTTTGGTGTTATGATGGAAACAGGAGTCAGCTCTTTTGCCTACCTTGATAGCTTTAGTTTCACTACTTAAGAGAGGAAAAAAAGGTTAAGAAACAGAGCTGCAAGCAGAGCAACACTTCACAGCTACTAGCTGCCCATCTGTAATATAATTATGACGTGTTAGCAGAATGACACAAGGACTTATCTATTTTCTGGGAAGGGAGTCAGAACAACACAATACATTTGTTTTTTCTCCAGGGTGCCGCAGAAGATGATGTTTAAAAATTCTTTCTTACCTAATCCAGTTTGCTTCAGGACTTGCTGTGTTCTCAGCTGCTGCAACAACAAACATAAAAAGCAAAAGCTTGACAGCTTTCAAGACACTTGAGATCATTGGCATTTCTCCAGCTGTTTCAAAGCAACACGCTACCCAAGCTAACAGTTGTTGACATACACGAACCCGACTGTATGCATTATAGTTCTGTTCCAAAGCTGATTAACAACAGAAGAGAATAAGGTGAAAAATTAAAGGTTGCATTCCTTACCTAACATAGCTCCTGTTGGCCATATGCTGGATTCAGCCAAAGGTACTGTCTCCCTGAGCAATAAACCTAGAAGAGGTACAGGTTGAATTATTAACAAGAACATGAGGAGGTCTCAAAAGCACATGATGAATGAAACAGAAATTCAAAACTTACAGTCTGATTTAGTTAGTAATGGGAACTTAAGCGAGTTTCCTGAACTCTTGCTCAATTGATCTATTTCAAACACTAAATGGCATATGAAAAGAAGCAGGATGATGCTTTATTGCAATGCAGGGGAACGATGAACACACTCCCTTAAACTGCCTTTATACCAGTCTCTTACAAAGTAGAATTTGAATAAAATTGAAATATCTGGCTTTTATCATACAGTAGTTCTATACATTCCTATTCTACTGGTCACCTCTCTTTCCAGTCATTAACTGCTAATGTGCTTCCAACCCTGTGTTTTGGCCTCCAGCTTTTTGTACCTAAGACCATAGACGTGGTCTTCAAGCAATTTACAATTGTACTGATACAGTCTCTAAGTTAATACAGTATTTCAGGTTTAAAACTGGGTCATCCAATTAACTCTGAACGTGGCACAGCACAGCAGGATTTTTCAGGAATGAAATCTATGGATTTCTGGGCAAAGGCTGGAACTTCTTTTACATAACTTTGTGTCTTTTGATACTGCTGATAGCAATTAGAAAGTACCAACCAACATAAGAAACCTTGCCAGGATGAAAGGAAAAACTGACATTAATTTTTTCTCTCAAGAGAGAATTTTCTGGTTCCTCTGTATTCTGTTCTGCAGAATTCTCATTATTACTTGCAACGCCATGCAGCAGACACTAATGATTAGGACAGCATTTAGAAAATGACATTATCTATTTGGACACTGCACCTAAATGCTAGGTTCCTAATTCTACAAGCGGGAAACACAAGACCCATGTTACGTATTCAAATGAGAATATCCACATGGAAGTTAGACATTTAAACTGATATTCACAACAATAAGTAGGACCAGCACGTGGAGCTGGGAGAGGGGCATGACTCAGAAGAAGGACATACCGGAAACTCTCTGTCTACATGTTGCCTCTGTGAAACTGGGACTGAGAGCCTTAACTTGCTTACTCCACTTTAAGCACCTACCCCAACCTGGAATTCACATTTCTTTCTTATACCTTCCTCTGAACTCCCTCCAGGTTTGAATCTCAGGCAGCCAAAAGTTAAGTGGCTGACTCTCACATTTAGACACAAAGGAAGATGGACAATTAGTTCCTGTCTTCTGTGAATAAAACCCAGCTAAATATAAGAAAGGAAGTGTGTGTGTATATATATATATATATATATACACAAATATATATTAACAGAGGTGCTATCTGCTTTACAGAGTTCACCTTGCTATTGAATACATAATTTTCTGTTGTTGCCCACAATGTGGGAATAATAATTCAACACAGATTAAATACAAACAGACATTTTTTCACCAAAATGCCCAGCTTAATATATTGTTGAAGCTCTCAGCCAAGAGTGCTGAGCTCCCCTGGAAATTATAGAATCATAGAATTGGAAGGGACCTTTAAAGGTCATCTAGTCCAATCCTCCTGCAGCAAGCAGAGTCATCTTCAACTAGAGCAGGTTGCTCGGAGCCACATCCAGCCTGGTCTTGAATGTTTCCAGGGATGGGGCATTTACCACCTCTCTGGGAAACCTGTTCCAGCATTTCACCACCCTCATCATAAAAAATTTCTTCCCTATATATAGTCTAGATCTACCCTCTTTTAGTTTAATACCACTAACCCTTGTCCTATCGCTACAAGCCCTACTAAAAAGTTTGGCCTCATCTTTCTTATAGGCCCCCTTTAAGTACTGAAAGGCTGCAATAAGGTCTTCCCAGAGCCTTCCCTTCTCCAGGCTGAACAACCTCAACTTCCTCAGCCTTTCCTCACAGGAGAGGTGATCTGTCCCTCTGATCATTTTTGTGGCCTCCTCTGGACCCACTCCAACATGTCCATGTCTTTCTTGTGCTGGGGGCTCCATGTCAGGTTGCTTACCACAGAAATCTCCTGGGGTTAGTGCAAGTGAACTGGAGGGGTAAATGATTCCCTATCATTTCTGCTGCAGTAGTGGCATCACCAGGAGACTAAAAGAAATGGAATTTTTTTGTGAATCATGGAAACTGTGTATAAGATGAGAAAGGTCCATGCAAAGCCAAAAAAATACAGTGTCCACGCAGAATGACAGACAAACAGCAGTCTGACTAGAGTGATAGCACTAATTATGCCATTATCTCAGATGGGCCGAATACATTCACCAGTGTACTGAACCCACCTCTCTCCACAGTCTATATGCTACCATCAGCCCAGGAAGAAGGAAAAGAAAACTGACTCCAGCTACTTTAACTGTCATCAACCACAATGCTGTCAGGGTAAGCAGGCAAACAAAAATTTGTTTTCCATAGCCTTACACTTTCTCTTTATATTCTGATCAAGAAAAGTAGTGGCTACAAGGGCAGAAGGAAGAGCAAAACATGCAAAAGGACATATGCTAGCTTTAACTCTTCCCTTATTTGTATCTCATACTGTGCTACTAAATGCTACTCCTTTTATTAATTCCTATAATGCTATGTCAGGACATGCATTCATTTTCCTGAATTTTTATCTTTTTCATAAGAAACACTGTAAAATTACCCCAGTGCAGTATTTTCAAATGTGCTGTTCTGCAAATGTCTCCTTTTTCCACATACAGTATTAGTACTGCTGCTCCACACAGCAAGGTGCCTGAGGAAGGAACAACTGGATGAGGGGTGGAGATAAAAAGAGTACTAGCCAGCAAGAGCCTACTGATGTGCCTTGCTCCTTACAAAGCAGCAGCAAAGAATGAAAAATTCCGTACTTCCTCCCACCTCTTCACATGCCGTTACCACAGGTCAATTCTCAGCTGTGTTCAGCACAGCTTCTTGCCTGCTGTGCAGCATTCAGATGAGAAAGCTCAGCCTCACAGTCAGCCATTTATCCTGGAGTAGTGGCATTCTAGCCACAGCCATCCAGCTTTCCAGCTTTGACACAAGGAAAGCACGTATGAAATTATACAAAGTATTATTCAAGAACTTCTCTTCCCTAGAGAGGGGAAAATTCCTTGCAGAAATTTTGTGTAGTTGAACAAGGACAGTTCCTCAAGTAACTTTTCAGGTTTTTAGTGTGGTGTGTCAATCCCAAGGCCTTGCTTTGTTAACGCTGCATCAGGTTCACTGTGGGGTTTCCTTTTGATGCAATACCACACAAATCTCACCACTCCAGACACATTGCCCTTTCCCCACTATCAGGAGACTGATTTAATGCATTGGATGGTTGCTCCTTCTCTGTACCCGCAGAGCGGTCCCCCTCACTTCCGACAAACAGTGGAGCAGGTGCTTTCCTCAGTTGCACTCTTCTGTCCTTCACATTCTCCCTTACCTTCTTCCTATCTCCCCTCCCCATTTTAGAAGTTACACGGCTTTATCAAACAGCACAGTGATAATCCATCACAGCAAATGAGTCCACATATTTGATTCCTCCTGTTAGCATTATGAGGAATGTGGCTCCGTATTTTAGTCTGTAATTCATGAGTCTTTACTAAAAATGCCCACTTCAAACTTGTGTCCTGGATGATTGCCAGATACACTGCAGCTTGCTTACTCTGCTGCAGTACAGCTCAGTTCAGTCTTATGAAAAGGAATGAAACAGTAACAACAAAAGAAAAATTCCTACTCAATGAAGTGCTGATTGCTCTTGCAGGTGCAGAGCATTCCCAGCTTCCCTGAAACAATGAAGCAAAAGGTGCCTGTTCTCTGGCTCTACATTAAAGTTCAGCTGTAGAACAGATTGGTAAAAAGTTTAGGGCTCACCTGGCTGGGTATATTCAGGGTTTGTATGAGGCTTTTTTTCCCCTTCTCCTTTTCCGTTGCTGATCCATAGGCTCTCCTCTTATCCCACTTTCTCCTCTTTTGCATTTCCTTGGGTTAGATCACTAGAATTCACCTCTAGGGAAGGGAGGTTTATAAGAACTAATGAAAGAGAGGCTACAGACACCCAATGTATCACACAAAGTGTGTTCAGATGACAGCTTAAAACTAGGGCTAGGAAAAAGTGAGATACAAAATCACTGGCCAATTTTTTAAGCACAACAAAAGCAAACCCATACCATAATTTTCAGGACTTCAAAACCCCTTCCTGAACACAAATGTTCATTGATTACCCTCACAGCACCGCACAGTGTTACCAGCACTTTGTTCATCATTCCCTTCTCTTCCACTTCCTCAGTAGGAGAAGGCTGGTAAAGACAGTAACTTCTGGGTTTGCCACAAAAAATGTTTTTCTTCCTCAGACAAGCCTGCACTCAGGAGCCCCTTGTTAGTGAGCCTCTCCAGGCATTAGCAGGGCAAGAATCATTGTGTTTGCCCAATGAACTTTTTATTCTGAATGTAATTGGCAAAACAACTGCAAAACTGGTCCTGGCTCTTAAAGCAGCCAAACAGCCACTGTGCTGCTCACTAAATCTCATAATAGAAAGTCAATAATACAGGTACAATATTTCTTCTAATCAAGGATATTAGATGGTACAGGGTAAATCAATCTGCACATACATCAACAGGGCAGCACATAATTCTGAGGAAGGAATCGCACAGCAGCCCTCACTCTCCAAAATGCACAAATGTATTGCTGCAGATAATGTTCCTACAGCTTCCTAACCATGGAACACCACGGAGCAGCAAGTACCAGCACAGAAGTTCATATTCTCCCTGTGTGCCAAACAATCTATTTGCACTTAAACTGACCTTCCATTTTAGAACTGAAATGTTTTTTTAGAAATCTACATGCATCCTGCCTTCTAGTCAGACTACCATAAGAAAATCTCAGCCCAGGAGAAAGACAGCTCTGTTTGGTTCAAGTCACATTTGTATTTTTGGAATAAAAGTTGTGTGAACTCTTCTATTTTTACTTTATGTGCTACAATGTCAGTAATTTACACTAACGTGGATAAACACTAGAGGATTAAAGGATACAGTGTTAGAAAAAATAAAGGCATTACAGTTTGAAATTGCACATTAAGAACTGAGCTGAACATCAATGTGGAGGTACAAAAGGGTTGAAAAAGGGATTTCACGTATTTTCAGAACATATTCCAGAAGAATCCACAGTACATTAAGATATAACCAATTCAACGCATTTGCCAGAAAAGCCTCAGTAACTATATTGTGATTTGCTGACAGTGAACCAGTATTATTAATACCTTCACACTAACAGGAATTGCTGCACAAAAACATAGTTTCCCACTTAATAATTTCAAAATACCTCAAAACAAAACACCTATCCTTGGTTTTCACAGTGCAATGAAACTGGAATTCCAGAGTTCAGATTTTGAAGGGGAGAATGAAGTGGAAAAACATAGCTTTTTAATATGAAAATTAAAAAACGTTTTATATTTACACAGAACTGAATGCATTGCTTCAGAGAAATATCTAGAAAGATCTTCTAAATTAGCCTTTTCTTCTCAATTTGTGCACAGTGCTGTCTACAGATAACAGCACCTCTTCTTTTCTTAATAACTGCGTACCTGTATGTACCAGGGAGAGAGAAAAGGATCCATACATTTGCTTAAAGCATGTATCAAATATTCTAGTAGTTGTAACGTATACTATGGTTCACTAGTTACTAGTAGGTTGCTTAAAGTTAAGTACTATATGCTAGAGCTAGGTCTATTTTGGTATTTAGGGAACTTACAGAGACTTTTCTTCAGCTATTCATGGGTTTGTCCTGAGGTGCCTGAATCCTGTGTCACCGCCTACTTACTTCTTGCCTTCTAGTATCTTCTGCCATTTTTAATCATTCAACCATGGAGAATTTTTTCTGTTTGAGCATTGCTTACCCACAGATTTTGTGAAAACTGGTACAGCTGGCCGTGCCCTGCAGAAGCCGGCGGTCGGCACAGCCTCGGCAGCAGCGCGGGGACGGCGCTGCACAAGCGGGCCCCAGGCAGCCCGGGCTCTTAACGCCC
>NW_010310128.1:0-1653 GCF_000700745.2 Antrostomus carolinensis | reverse complement strand
TCTCAAAGGTCTTTTCCAACCACATGATTCTGTTTTTCTATCACCTTTTTCCCTTGACTGAGATTTCCATGTCATTACATGACTTATTAACACACCAAGAAAAGGCAGCCTGTGGTGTGACAGTCTCAGTGAGGAGTTAGTTAACCTCCAGCTTGGAGTTGGACAGATGGACAAGCTGCCTCTGCTTGGGTGATGACCAGCATTGGCAAGAGCAATGGGTTCATCTTTTCTCTTAGCCTGGGTTTTATCAATAGAGGGCAGGGGGATGTGGGGTGGGGGAGAAGTTTCATTTGTCACCTGGAGCTATTGCTTGGAGACTTGGGTGGTCTCCTCTCCTTGGTAGTGCTGGGGTAGAGGCAGAGCTTATGGACACCTTGCTTCACCAACAGCAGCTCCACAGCTCCTTGGGGTTCTTCCCAGTTGCCCATGGTATGGGAAGAGAGTGATGATTCTTTACTCCACTTCCTGCATCTATCCTTGGATTTCTTCCACCACCTGCCAAAAAACCACAGAAACCAGGTTCTTTGGTGGCATGAAAGGGACCTGGAGCTCTTCAGCCACACCCATAAGAAGCTGGGGAAGAAATTAGGCTGTTCCACAGGCAGGTGGAACTACAGAGCTTGGGGGCATTGTTCACCATACCCCAAAACCCAGGGAAGCTCCCTGGGATGTGGCAGTGACCCCATGGCACTTGCCACCAGCAGGCTCATTGTGTCCTCCCAGGGTGAGGACAAAGCTCATGGCATTCTGCAGGAAGGTGGGCAGATGCTTCCTTGTTATGATGAATTAAATATTCATGATGAATTAAATATTCATCATTCAATAATAAGGATTTACAGTAGTGGACAACCAGTAGTGGACAACAATGGGTGGTTGAGTTACCACGGTGGCTGTGACTTCTGTGCTCTGGGTGGCACGTTGGCTTTTCCACATCTTCTCTTGCATGTTCTTGTGATCTGGAAAGAAAGGAAAGGCCAAGTAACTCTTGGGTTTCCAACAATGCCCCTGCAATTCAGGCTGCACCCTGTATTTCATGGGATGGGTGAAGATGGGTGAAGAAAGTTGGCTGTGGAGAGCAGTGAAGGTGGTTTGAAGGTGATTTCCAGGTACCCCTTGGTTTCCAAAACCAGAAGAGTCCCATTTTGAGGAGGTAACAGTAAGAAGGCAGCATGGAGAGTGAACTTCTGCCCATGGCAAGTCCCCACAGCTCTAACCTGCCTCTGCTTCTGGACTTGGTGTGATAGTTCCTACATTTCAGATTCAGAAATGCTCTGGGAGAGCATCAGAGTCCCCTTTCAATCCTCTCCTCCAGGGCATCTTCTCCTCAACGTGCTCTTGACCCTCCTTTTTGCCAGTGCCCCAAGTTGCTACGTGTCATCCCAAAGGCTGAACCCATTGAGATGACCAGTCGTGAGACCACAGAAACCAGGTACTTTAAAAGGAGAGAAACCACAGCTGACATGTGGAAATGACCTCCCTGATCTCTTCCCAGCAATGGAGGGATGGAAAATGAACCACCCCACCTCACTCTGCAAGCCCCTCAGTCTGCTCTTCTCCAGGCTGAAAAGACCCAGCTCTCAGCCTTTCCTTGTAAGAAAGGTGCTCCAGCATTTCTCCAGATGCTCATCTTTGTGGCCTCCACTGGACTCTCTC
>NW_010310127.1:31479-34709 GCF_000700745.2 Antrostomus carolinensis | reverse complement strand
ATAAAATGGTTTAGAGAGTTCTGATCTCTCAGTGGTTGCCCATTTGCTCCCTTCATTGAGAATTTCCCTGTTTCTTTTTCTCTTTTCCCAGCCAATGTGGTTCCACTCTCCCAAGCAAAAGTGGTCAAGCAGCTTCAGAAAGTGGTGGAAGAAACAAACCTGACTGGCCAAGGTAATTATTAAATGTTAAGGGTGAAGCTCTGCCAGAAATTGCTTAGAGTGGGTTTTGAGAGGGAACGAGTGAACAGGGCACGGAAAAATCAGGAAACAGCACAGCTGGACAGTGTCGGGGATGCAGACAGAAAGGGAGACTGGGAAGGATGTGTGATTTGTCAGCTGGGAGGAAGGGATGGTTGTGCATAGCATGTGCATTTGCAGAAGCAGGAGGAGCAAAGGCCTCCTCATGTAGGAAAGCAGTTTAGATTAAGTAGAAAAGCTGCATGAAGAAGAACCACGCAAGGAAGAGGAGACAGAAAGCTGGGCAGAGCTGCACAGAGACCCATCCCTGGGACTGAGGGGGAGGAAGGAACATGAGCTGAGCTTTTAAAAAGAGCAGGGTAGGGGAGGAGAAGTATTAGAAGTAAGAGGTAGAATTGGCATGGAGGGGTGGTGAGAAACAGGATCTGCAAAAGCAACAGAAGGGAAGGATGTGTGGTGGGAGAGAGGTAAACAAAATAATACACTTTCAGGAGGTGATGGACACAGACTGTCATGCAAATAAAACACAGAAACAGAAAGTAGCAATGTACAGAAAAGGAATCCTGTGGGCAGTTCAATACAACTGCTTTCCAGGGGACTGGTATTTTCAATGTCTTTTATGCTTGAGTCTCCCAGGGAGGCAGTAACTCAAGAAAAAACAAGGCTGAAATAATATTTTCTGGGGCAGTCTCTGTGCTTTAAACTGTAGCTGACATTAAACATGTGCTGCCCACGTGCCTACTCAAGGCCTTGTGTTTGATGGACATCCTACTTTATAGAGCCCCTTGCAAAGAAGATACTGGATTTTTGTTTGTTTGTTTCAAATTTCAGAAGGAATAAATATACACTGTCCTTTTTTCTGAAGAGCTTGTGTAATTCTCTTGTCACCCCACTCTGCCTTAGCTTTGCATGTAATTTCTCTTTGAAGGTAACTGTGCTATTTTCAAACACAGAACACTGTGTTTGTGTAACTGATGACTAGAGTAGTGGGTCCAAAAATGGAACTTCTCTTGCCGGGATGTGCTAATTCAGCTGATCAAACCCAAGGCAAATATTCACTTTGCAGTTCCTACCCTAGAACAGCTTTTTCCCCGTGTATGTTATGGGTCTCCTTCAGACTCAAAGAAGAGAATCAGTTTTGATTTTTCTTCAGCTGTAGCAGCAAGCTGCAGGAGGTGTTTGCTGCCCCTGTGTCTCTTCTGTTTTGGCCCAGCAGCCCAGATGAGGACAAGAGGTTGTTCCCTTTCTTTCCTTCCCATCTGAGTCCATTTGGATCTTCAGCTCTGAGACACAGTTTTTTGGGATTTCAGTCTGACTGGGTAGCAGTGACTTCATCACAGCAGTGCCCAGGGACCACTTGAGAAGTAAAGGCCTGGGAGAGCTTGCCATGCGGGGATGGTGGAAAGCAGACAAGCAAGCAGGCAGTGTGTACTTCTGAGCAGTGATACACACAGCCTCTGCTTTTGACTGCTGACCCCATGAACAGTCTGCTTTTGGAAAAAAAAAAAGGTTTTGCCTAAGATCAGGTAGGGCCCTTCATCTGAAATAATTCTGGAATGAGGAAAAATACCCTTCAAAAACAGAGAGCATTCTCTCTTCACTCCTATAGACATCCTACTGTTGTCATGATTAGTCACCTGCAGTCTCAACTCAATCTTTGACCAGAGTTGTCAAAAACTAAATTCCTTGCCCCCATGAAAACTAAATGACTAGAGCCATGGCAGCCTCAGTATTTGTCAGAATATCCATTTATGACAGGGTGACTAATTTGTCCCTGACCTCATAATTACATACATTTCCCTATATGACTGCTGTGGTTAACACAGCAACTCCCATTAGCATTACACTTGCCTCTCATCCCAGGCTGAGCTCTGCCTGGAATTGCTGGACTTTCTCCTGGTGCCCTTGCTTAGATGCTGAGGGAAATACTTAGTGAACCCTAAAGAAGCAAATTTAATAGTGCCCTTGAGGCAAACAGGGTCTAGTCTTGACCGTATGTCAAGTCTGGTCTCCTCTTATGACTCTTGCAGCATAGTGGGATGGAAAGGATGGGCCACAAAAGAAAGAAGCAGCAACAGAAGAAAAGCAGCTTTCTGTGAAAAACCTGCAAAGCAAGGAGAGAGAAAAGGGATGAAAAACGTACTGTGTCGCAAAACACGTAACAAGACTGTTAGCTTTCTGAGGGAGGAAACCTCCTGTGTTGGTTTCTGTAATCTTTTGCTCCAATCCTGTCTTAATTTCTGCTATTAAAAAAAATACCTCCATAACAGGTCTCTTTTCTAAAGGTGCCACTGATTGGTTGTTCTCTTTGAATTAGGGCTACAGTCATGGAGAAACCATCACACAGTGAATTGAGATGCTGGAATGTCTTTTTTTCCCTCCCTGTAGCTCGACTGATAACCTGTATAAGCCCAGAACACTCATAGCGCTGCCTCAGGTGAAAATCGTGTGAAGTTGAGAGGAAGAAGAGTGAAGCAGAGGTGTGCTGCTAGGGACTTTGCTCCAGCATTACTTGATGATAAGACCAACGAGGAAACTTGTCTTTGTTAGCTGCAGTTCTGTTAATCAGGTTGAGTACTGTTTTTCTTTTCATTACAAAAACTGTCAAAACTTCTGAAAGAAAAATGCTGTAAGTGCTTCCTAAAGGATTCATCCTTTGAGAACAGGAAAGTGTTGGTATGTTGCCAGAGAACATCTTATTTAAGAGATTGATGACAAAGCTGGGAAATCATTATTCTTTGGAAGGGATTTGTTACCCCCATGAAGCACTAGAAAAGAGAGGCTGTATTGCAGCCCAGGACCTTGTTCATTATTCCCATGGACTTTACTGAGCACAACTGGTTACATTTGAGTGCCAATGAAGATTTATTTATTTATTTATTTATTATTTATTTATTCATTCATTCATTCATTCATTCATTCTAACCAAACCAAAAATCTTTCAGATGCAACAACGCTGGAAAAGCCTGGCTGGCTATGGCGTGGCGTTGCGGGGTGTGAGGACCTTTTTGCCAGCCGCTCCGGTGCCCGTC
>NW_010310127.1:8956-31359 GCF_000700745.2 Antrostomus carolinensis | reverse complement strand
ACAGCTCCACCTCCCACCCCGCCTGCTTTTTCACCATCAGCTCCGGGAAAATACCGTTTATTCCCAGGAGGTGGTGCGGGAGCGGGCGGGGAGGAGGCTTGTGCAGGAGGACAGATGTGAGGGTTCTGCTTCGAGAAATGCGTTACGTACCCTTGGTGCCGCTGGGGAAGGAGTTGGTCATCTGTTGGAGATAAAGATAATAAACCAATTCTCTTTTCAGCCACACCAGGGAAAATGCCTGCCATTCCTCTGTCGCTGCGGTGCGGGAGGTTATCTGTTGTGGCAGACAGAGCCAGCCATAAGAAACTAAAAATCATTCTGTCACCATGGTAAATAAAGAAAAAAAAAAAAAAACAGCAAACAACGCTGAAGGCAGATTTCCCTTCCCTTTGAAAGCCTGTATTTCTTTCCTAACGCTCTTCAAACAAACCTAATGCACTCAGATAGGTCAGGTATTGTCAGACTCCAACTCCTCTAAACAAAAAAGCACCGAGTGTGCTGGACGAGTAGGCGGCACGGTGGAGTATTTCGATTCCTGTTGATCCTTTAATCTGGCTGCAGAGCACAGCAGGAAAAGGTGGATGTGGGAGAGAAACAAAGAGAGGTTATCTGAGGGGCAGGGCTTTTCAAAGGAGGCTCTCTCTGAAATGAATGAACCCTGGTGGTAGGAACTGCTAATTTAGCTGTGGTACAAATTCCTTCCAGCGCACCAAACATTCCTCACAGATTATTTCTCTCTAACCCACAGTAGATAATTTTGTAAACTCCGACTGAGCAGTACGTTCAGCACAATCTCTTCTAGAAACAATTTTAAAAATAACAGCTTCTCTCCTTCTTCCATGCCATCACATATTGTGCCACATTGTCCTTTTCTGCTAATCACAAACTTCAGCTGATGCAATAAATCAGCTTTCAGAGGCCTAAAATCGTGTTTACAGCAGAACCTCACTGCTCTGGATTTTCCGCCTCAAATTACTTTCTTGCATCAAGAATTACATTCTTCCAATCAATAATGTTTCTGTTCCATTCATGTGCTTCAAAAGTAGTCTTCTTTTTATTTTGTCATAGGGCAGAATACTCCTTCTCAGTGAAAAACCAGAGTGGGATATCTGAAAAATAAGTAAGGACACTCTGAGGCAGCACCGTGTTCTGCCCTTCCTTTTGGATTTTGCACTGTGGCTGTAGTGTCCTGGCTGTGCCCCCTCCCAGCTTCTTGCCCACCCCCAGACTACTCGCTGGCAAGGCAATGTGAGAAGCAGAAAAGGCCTTGACACTGTGCAAGCACTGATCAGCAATAACTAATGCATCCCTGTGTTATCAACACTGGTTTTGTCACAAATCCCAAACAGCAGCACAGGAGCTACTAAGAAGAAAATTAACTCTATCTCAGCCAGTACAGTGGGATGCCAGATTGCACTAGATTTTACCAGTGGGATTTGTAGGAAGGGGATCACAATGAAGTGGAAATTCAACACTGAAATATGTCTTATAAGTGGGTTAGTGGGGGCCTTGAATGCTCAGGATTTTTTTTATCTCCTTTAAAAGTCTTCCTTAATCCTTGAACAGCTAACTATACTTCAATACTGACATGGATTAATTTATGAGTCCAATTTACTGTGGTTGCTTTCCCAGCCCCTGATACTGTGTTATGTTCAACAGCTGCAAGGTACTTATGTCTTGCTTTAATTTTAAACCAGTTTTCAGGAATTTTCTTGGATTTGGAAGGAGGATAACACAACGGAAAGGGGTGAGGATTTAAAGCCAACTAATTTTTTTTTTTTTTTTTGCTAACTGTGTGTTTAAAAAAAATTCTGAATGTCTCACAAGTATTTTGAACTAATCTTATGAAGTAACATGAGCAGAATGAACCAGAAAATTTAAAAGAGGTTATAATGTTGGTTGCCTTTATCAAAGTTGTAAGCAAAATTTTCATGTGAGAGAAGACCTGCATTCAGTTCCATCCTATCTTCCCTTTCTTTGACAAGAACATCCCAACTAACAGTTTCAAGGATGCTGTAAGGTCACTCTGCTTGGCCTCGTTTCACTTGGTATCAAATATCTAAATGCTCCTTAATTCAAAGAACAGGGGTGTGAGAATGATCCTCCACCCCTTGGTCAGGACACATCCTTGAGATCTGCCCCAGCTGTTTAACTGCTGTAGTCTGGGCTTCATCTGCCCCAGCTGACAGCCATTTATCCAAAGTGCAGTAAGCTCAACTACTAACTAGTTCCACTAGCACCAACCATTAGAGTGCTATTTGACCTAGAAAAGAGTATTTGGGGAATTTAGGGGGCAACCACACTTTTACTCATCTGACACTAAGTTTAATTTGCTTGTTTGTTTTAAGAGATGCCTGAAAAACCTCACACAGAACTCTGAATGGATATGGTTTCGTTTGTCTGTGTTAGGGAAAAATATTTTATTCCAGTGAGGCAGAATGTAGGGAGGCGGAATAGCTGTTCTCCAAGTTACCAGCACTATGGAAAATTAAGTATTTGTATGGATTTGTATTTCAGCTCTCCCACATCTTGCTTACAGGAACACAAAAAAGGCAGGATGGGTGATAAAGAAGATTTTCTTTAACAGATCTATTATGTTGACAGTATCTCTTTGGGGTCCCAATTCAAAAGGAGTGTGAGAGGCTTTGTCTTTTCTGCTGTTGCAAAAGTCAAGCTTGCTGGCTACAGGACAAAAGCGCTGGGTGCATCACAGGATGATAAATGGCAAAACGGTGAGTGCCCCTGCGTGCAGAGCAAGTCTCTCCCTGCCAGCACTAGCTGTCTTGTCAGAGATGAGTTAACATCAGGTGCGATGCATCATCTGTGAGACATGATTTGGCTCCATCTAAAAGCTGATGCTGTAAGTACATAATCCCATCTACTTGGAAGCTCTGCTTTTAGTTTTCTTTTCAAGAAAGAATGAAAGGTGTAACTGGTAATGCTTGCAGATTAAAAAAAAAAAAAGAAAAAAAGAAAAAAGAGCCTTACATTAGAGAGGAGTTTGGGGAAGAAATCAAGGGAAGCAAGGAAGGCACCAGCTCGACCAGCATGGACATCAGCAGAATGTGGTGAAAGCAACCAGCCAGGCTGGAGGTTGCCCAGGGAGGCTATTGCAGCCCTGCCCCTGGTACCCAGCCCAGGGCACGGCTGCAGCCTGTGCCCTCCTGCTGCCCAGTGCCCTGTCACTGCCACCGAGCTTCACCCAGCACCTCAGCATCTGTCACCATCCTGTGTCCCACAGCTGCTCCCAGACACCCTGTTCCCAGCAAGAGAAGGGACGTTGGGTGCTTTGGGAGGCTGGATCCCAGGCCCGAGGGATACCTGTCAGTTGGTACCAGCACTGTCCTCCCCAACTCCTGCATTCCCCCAGGGTTTAAACTTTAGCTGTGCTCCAAAGATGTTGGATAATCATTAGCCAGGGAATCTATCCAGTTTGTTGCTTAATCACTGGGAGGTGATATCTCATCTCTGACTTTTATTTGCTAGAGATAACAGATCTAAGAGAAATACTCTGATGAAACATTTGAATCGTAGGTCAGAAACCAGCTTGGAGCTGAGGCAGGAGGGCTATAAACGCTCCTGCCCCAGTGCCCTGCAGAACAAACAGTTTGCCACACACTTTTCCCCCACTGTGTCTGCAGCACCTTCTGGAGGCATTCCCACCATTTGGCTGAAGACACTTTGTTATATATAGGAAACACTCAAGGAAATGAGTTTCAAGGCAATTTAAAATCCATCGCTATTCACTCTGTACACATATTTCAGTAACTAAAATAAAGTAGAGGAAACATCTGCACAGTGTGAATCCTTCTCTTCTTGCGCTTGCCTGGCTAATACAAGATAACAATGGAAGTTTCCCTCAGCATTTGGCATGTCAAAAAATTTAGCTTACTATTAAATAAAAATATAATTTTTAGCTGTGGCCCCTACCCTCATGCCCCCTTTCATTATAGCCTCAGTGATTCCAGGAATGGGGAGCTGTAAAAATGAGGCTAACCTCCCCAGGTACCCAGCCCTGCCCTGGCTCAAAATTACATCTGCAGCTTTGCCTATTTTGGTGGTTTTTCTGGCTACAGAAATAAAGACGTGGTGCAGCGAGGAGGATGGCACAGGCCACTGGTACCAACTTACCGGTACAACCTATTTTGTCTGTATCCTTGGACTGTAAACCTTGAGACCCTGAAGCACTCAGTACTGCCCAAGGAGTTGTCCTTCATGGCGGGCAGTCAGCAGAGCGCTGCAGCACGGCGATGCTCTGTGAGGCAGCACCTGCAGTTAAGTAACGTGCTCATTTTTTGAAGCAGCTTTCAGCATCTGTTCTACACAGACTGTATTACCATCTATCCCCCACTTGCAGAGGTGGTCTGGAGTTTGATCTTCAGCTGCCAGAGTGCTGAGCAATAGGATGTGCAGTGCCAGCTCCTGAGGTGAGGCCACCTGGAGAAATGGGGAGATGGAGACTTCAACCACTTTGTGGTCTCAAGGTCACAACGGCTACATGTGCTGTTGTGTCTTGGCAGAGAGACCCATGATAGGGCTGGGGTTCTGGGTGTGGCTTATCTGACAATCAGAGCCCTGCCCTGCATTAGCTTTTAATCAATGATTGCTCTCCCTGCAGAGAGACTCCCTGTTTCTCCTCATCCTCATCTCCCTAATCTACTGTCCTTTTACCCCAGGTGACTGCTATCCTGTTCTCCTTTGGCATTGAGCCTCTCTTGGGTAAGGCCAAGAGTCCTTCTCATCCAGTGTCCCATCATCAGCAATCACCGTAAGAGGATCCCTAGGGAAAAGAATCTTCCCACCAGGCCTCCCAGCTAGCTGCAAGCCATTTTTGTGTACTCAGTAACCCCCAATGGCTCGCTTTTCCATGCACTTGTGCCTCGAGTCCATGCAAACTCTTACCATTCGCAGCAGCTTTTGTAAGAAAGTGAGTGCTTCATCTTCAGGTGTGGACTGTGGGGCAGGAAACGCGGTGCCCATTCCTACATGGAGCATCCTGGGCTGGGAGAGCAGTGGGTTCAAATCCCTCAAGGAAACGACAAAAATCCTGAGTCCTTGGCTGTGCTTTGGCCTCCACCACCTCCAGCTGTAACAGAGGGTGCAGTGCTGGCCCCACCACTGGGCTCCAGCCCAGGCTGCTGTGGGCTTACCAGCTGCAGCCCTTCAGCCACCTCCATGCATGGCCCCTGGGCCAAAGCCTACGCAGGTCCAGGTGGCCAGGAACCATTTCGCCTGTCATGCCAACAAAACCAGCTCCTGTATGGCGCCCGCCCTGCAGCTCAGCATGCACTGGCAAATTTTGGATGATGTGCCAAGTGCCAACAGGACCTCAGGCTCCTAGGGCTGACCCTCCTAGCTTGTCTGCTTCAAGATGGGCTCAAACACTGCACCAACTGACACTCTGAGCCCCTGGGAGTCCTGTTCAGCCCAGCCTCATGCCCTCACATGCAGGAGTCTGACGCTGAATTTTCACCCCAGTTGGTTCAGCTGGAGGAACGTGTTTGAAAGCCTGCACTGGTGCCAGGCACAGGACAGCTTTGCTACACGAGGCGGGAAGAGCAGATGGTTGCCATAGTGTTTTGCGTTCACGGGGAGCTCAAAGGCCCCCAGGAAGGAAAAGTGGCCAGTAGAGGAGACAGCAAGAGCAACTAGCTCTGCTACCACAGGGCAAGCAAAGGGAGCGATGCATTTTTGGGATGCCTCAAGGCCATAAACACATACCATCACTCTCCTGGGGAGCGCAGTAGATTTGTTTAACTTTAAAAACTGATTTACTGCTTGTAGCTGCAACAAGCTTTAAGACTTTGATGGTAGACAATGGTCAAATTCCCAGGAAAAAATGGAGCCTAGTCAAAGTCCAGTCTGGAGCCAAGTATATGCCAAGGTATGATGAAGGAAATACTTTCTCCTGGGCAGCGCTCCACTTGCGCTCCTGCTGGGGATGGCTGCATCCCTGCTGCAGCACACTGGTTCATACTTGTGGAGTCTGATGTACTTAGCAAGGATCCACAGGAAACATAAATCACAGAAGAGCAGCGTGGATACAGTCCCTGTCACCCTGGTATTTCAGCATAACCATGCTCTGTTATTTTTAGATAAGAAAATTACAGACTTGGGGTTTTTACTTTTGAAGTCAGAATGAGGCATCTCTCACAAAGATAAGTGTCTAGGGCTAGTGCTTGTGTCAGGGTTATCTAGTGGTCAGATGCTAACCAGGTGTTTCCATTAGTTCGGGTCTGCACATTCCTCCCACCAGCCACCACCATTTACAAAACACAGCTCTATTAGAAGTGACCTATTTAATCTGATGGATGTTCTGCCAGCATTAGCATATGAGGATAGCACCTGAAGTCTTGGTACTACAAGACTAAGACAAATAATGGAGATTCACTCTTAATGAATCTATTCAAATAGACTCTTTACAGCACTAGTAAATCTGTGATAAAAGTTTATATACGAACAATACACAGGGAAGTCAGGATTTCCATTTCTGGATGTTAACAACTGTATGTTTTAACACCTATAAAACTAAGACACTATTTTTTGCCATGTAGTTTGGAAGCATAAACTGATGAGAAGAGTTTGACTCAAAGCCCACTAAATCTGTGGATGGGAGTCTGTTGTCTTGCATCAAGTTTTTGCAAAATTTAGTGTCCTTAACCAACAGGCAGAATTCACATTTTATAATCAAGACTTATAAACTTAACATCTGCAAGTCAGCAGGACATCAAGTTTTATTACACCTGTATCTTTTGTATATTCCTTCAGCCTGTTTGGGAAATCCCAATCCTTATTCTATGTTTGAGCTTTTTATTTGCAGTAGGAAAGTCCGTGTTTTCATAGGGGTAGATGTCTTAAAACTGAATGAAGAATAAAAAAAAAAAAATACAGTACAGTTCTTTATTTTAAGATTGCATAAAACCACAGAAATACTCCATGAAAAAGTCAGAAATAAGTTCACTCCCTCTAACTGCACGAAAAAGTGGTCACCACTTAAAACTGCATGCTTGCTTAGAAGTAAATACATGTACTTTAAAAATGAAGTTTAAGAGATCAATGACCAACTGGTCCAAGCAAGCAAGCAGTTTGATTTGTTTGGAAGTAGTCTTCCACTTCATGTACGGCTTCACTTCTGTCAAGATGCACCCTGTTGAGCACAGCCACAGTTCCTACTTTTTTTATGTTTATGAATCAACTTTTACATCCTTATCACTCAAATTAACTACACTGAAAGTGTTTCTAGTCAAAGGTAAAATGTATCAGTGGAAAACATAACATTGCAGATGCAGGAAAACTCTGAGAGACACACAACCAGCAAGTTCTTTAAGTGCACAGGCTTTGCATTCCCATATGACCAGCTTGCTGCTAAACATGGTACCAATACCTAATCTAAAATACTTCTTTCTACTCTGACAAAACCTGAGGAGTATATAGCAGTTTTTCCTCTATAAAATTAACTTTAAAATGTTTCAAATTGCATACAAATAAATATTTACATATGCATATATACATGGTGCCAAATAGCGCAGTACTGTCTTCTGCTTTTCACACATGAATTTCATGGAGAGAAAAGTAATTTTAAATGTTGTGCAATACAGGGAGCTCTATCTTGTCAGAGTTAAGGAAAGCTGCCATTCTACCACACAGCCCACCTGAGCTCTGGTACTGGAGCCAGCAGAACCTCACACACACATCAGGCTGCATTTCTGTGCTTGTATCTGTGAGTTCACAGACAGAATTAAAATTGCTTTATTACACTTGTAAATCAAATCCTACAGATATCTAAGGGCCATAAACTTTGCTAACAAAGCCTCTGACTCAATCTCTGTCTCTAAAGGTAAGGTCAGTTTTGTCTGTTTTTCATACATTGTTAAAGGACCAATTAGGAGCCAGTGAAAAATGTGCATGATGGAAATGCTTACTTGTCCATGTCAGCCTAGACCCACACCAAGTAATCGAATTTTTACATCAAGGTACCAAAAAAATTGCAGTTCTCAGCTTTTTTGCTACTTGCTCTCTTTAACCCCTGTGCTAATACGCAACTATTGATTGCTTAAGGTACAAACACTGATAACCTGAAGTTGTGACATCCCTCCAGGAGATCAACACACCACTGCCCTGAGCATGTACTAGCTTTGATGGCTTCGGCTTCTCAGGCAGGAGACATTTCTTATCAAATCACAAAGTTGCAGAGATTCACAGCTGCAGCTCAGGAGGGGCTGCCCTGGTCCACAAAGTTATAGATGGCAAACATAAAACGAGAAACTGATGCCCCTTAGGGGGCACTTCAGCAGATACACTGAACAGCAGTGCTTAGTGTTCAGAAACCTTAACTTGTGCTTTGCATGTGACTATCCATCACTAGATTTTAGACATTTTTTTCTGCTTTCCCATAATTATGCAGCTGTGGTTATGTGGTATTATTACACTAACTGAACAATAAAAAGCATTTAAAAAAATAGAAAACAAGGAAAAAAAATATATTTCCCACATCCTTCCACTTCAAAAGCATCGCTGACAATGTTGCCTAATAACAACAGATTTCCTTACTAGCTTCTTGGTCATAATCCTTATTTATAAAAACTACTGCAAGCAAGTCCACGTCATTCTGAAAGCTCCAGCAAATACAGGTCTCAAGAAAAAGCCCGAGGCCAGACACACAGGGACACAAGGGTCTGGACAACACCAGCCCAGCAAGGGGCCAGGCTATGAGCGAGTGTACTGCACTGTGCTGTATTTGGTGACCCTGGAAGACTTGTTCAGTGTGGCGCTGGCAGGAGGCAGCCCTTCTAAGTTGGGGCCCACCTGGTTAAGCAGGGAGTCTGTGATCAAGACGTGCTCTTGCCTTCCTGGGCTGGCACCTGCTGCCTGCTCGGATCTGCTCTGCATCCCTGAGGCTGTCACCACCCTTTCGTTCACCACCAAGCTGCGCCCATCTGCCAAAGCCGGGAAGCCGAGCGAGCCCTGCTCTGCGGCGGGCACGAGCACCCTCTCCCGCTCCCTCACCACAACGTACTGGGAGTCAGGAAGATCCTGAACCGTCAAGACTCCAGGCCCAGCACCCTCAGATTTCATCATCCTCTCTGTAACCACCAAATTACTTCCGTGTGGCAAGTCAGGGATTTCCACCATACCCTGCAAGCTCGACGCGGGTGCCAGCACTCTCTCCGTCACCACTACGTTCTCCTTAAACTGAGGGTCTAGAAAGACAGCAGCCGAGCGGGCAGGAGCCCCTGCAGAGTAGGACGTTTCAGTCACGGTGAAATTGGTCTCTGTGTGGGCCGTGGGATGGGGCCGGGCATCGTGCTGCCCAGAGTGGGACGCAAAGGTTGTTTCCATGACCACCTCCTTGGACAGGGTGTCTTCTCCTGCACCACTGCCTGTGTGCACTGATGGGGATGGCTGGAAATAGCTGCCTGAGGAAAAGGCTTGTTCGGAGCTGGAAGCATTTTGCTGATCTAAGAACTGTGACTTTGCATCATTAAGACCAAAACCTGATTCATTCCTGGAGCTACCATCTTTCATGTTGATGTGTCTGCCTATGCATATTTCTGCTAGAGTCTTAAATTTGTCTCCTAAATCATCAAGGAAATGGTCATCAAGATCACCCTCAATAAAGCTGCAGCAGCCGATGGAGCTGTGGGGGGAGCCTGACTCTCCCTGGGAATAAACCAGGAGACAGTCGTTTGCAGCTTGGGCTTCATCTTCATCCGCAAAAGAGACAGCTTTCTAAAGACAGAAAACAAAAGCAAGCAAAAAAGTTCATTAATGTCAGCTCTAGACTTAATAAATTTTAAATTCAGGAATGCTGGGTCAAAAAGGTTAAAATAAGAAAACTGAACTGAACCCACAGAAACTGTCAACCAAGTGAAGGCAGTACATGAAAGTGCTTTTTGCTTTTCTGAAGCCAGTCTGAACTCAACAGTACACTTGATGAAAAGAAAAACGTGAGATTAAACTGAAAACCTTGGACACTATCACCACCTGCTGCTGCTACTCCTACGAGGAACTGTGTAATTTGTGATACTGCTCTATCTTCACAAACAGACTGCTTTTATTTTGGTTCAGTGAATGAACTTCACCTCTAACTAGGTGTTTATGGGACAGTGCCAAAACCATGCCTGGGAGTACCCTAACATTTAAACACACATTTAATGAGTACATGCTGACATGTTATCACCTGCCACGGCCCTTTTCACTAGCATAGCCTGCAGGATCACACCCAGGGAGCCCAACAGCAAACAAATCACAAAGTTAAATGGCTTGGTAAGTATGGGAACATAGTCCAGCACATAAATTTTTAGGCTCTATGCAGGCCACTTTGAAACAAGGAGGGCTCAAGGGTTCTGACTATAGTGCTTCCAGGGCTAGCTGAGGTCTGCAAGCAGCGACTGGAGTGGAGTTGCTGCCAGTGCTAGGACAAGTATCTGTGTACATGCTTGTCCCAGCTCCAGTCCCAGGAGTGAAGACAGCCAAATCCTCTGGGCCTGCTGAGCTTTTTTTGCTGAACCAGCTTTATCTAATATGGTTACTGGCTTGTGCTCAGAACCACTTTTTTGCCACATCTGAAGTTCTAGAGTGCATATTAGCTCAGGCATCTATGTGATGTGGTATAAATCCAGACCCAAACTCACTCTGTGTGTTTATCTGTGTTTGATCCTGGAAGTAGTCACGTTACCCAAGATACTTCTACAAAAATGAGCACACCTCTGAAACTATTTGGTTTGGTTACCTGTCAGGTTTTTGGGGGTTTTTTGTTTTGTTTTGTTTTTCCCCTATAATCTGAGATATTTTACCCTTCCAGAAGTTGTAAAGAATACTGTAGTATGACGTTTACTAAGCCCTCTTGCAAGACTTCAGCAGGCAGCTATGCTTAAACTATGTCTTAATATCAGGAAGTGCAAAGAGCAGAAGGAAAGCAGAATTGCTACTGTTGCATCTGTTCACCTAGAAGACTAGTAGCTAGAGCACTCAGGAGACATACTCTTAAGCTCAAATCCTTCCTGGCCTGAGGTGGTGATTCAAACCTGCACAGCTACTCCCCTGCAGAACCCCATCATCAGCCAGCTGTAGGGTATGAAGATGTTTTATTTGTACAGGTGACAGACAATCCATACGCTCCCTGGCATATGGAAATGAAACCTTCACTATAAGGAGCTCACCAGCCTAAGGACTAATGATGTGCCTTATGCAAAGAGGAACAGCTGCAATGAGTAGGAATAGCCTGTTGGTCAAGGGTTAGGTCACAAAAGAAAAGTCAGAAAGGGGATTGCAATATGCGTCTCATGCTTCTAATGAATGGCCCTTTACTCAGGCTGTTGGGTAAAGAGACAAGTCCAGCTTGCCTTCATCAGCAACTTTGAAAATGCAGACCCACCCTCTACTGTATGACATCTATGGCTTATCTTTCAAAAACCTGCTCCATGGTAAAGTCTGTAGCTGTGACTCATGATGAGTCATAGGTGCCTCCCTACAGGCCAGTTTAATATGCTTAAGTCCCTGAGATTTAGATCACGTAGCCTTTCTCATGGCTTCTTCCTGGGCAAGGGTTCCTCGCTCATTCCTGAATATTCTGGATCCCATTCCTAATTACCTTGCTGAAGGGAAGGGTCTTCTTGTGGGAGACTTCGTAAGCACTCAGTGCTACAAGACTAAACATTGTCATGCTCCAAGTCCCCACATATGAGCCTAATCCAAAAATCCTTAATGCCCCCTTAATACCTCCACATGCACACAACATTGGCCATTGTATCAGGACTGTTTATATATACATATCTACTCATCTGTGTTTGTAATAACATGAACAGCATTTCACAATGCTAAGTGTAATATCAAAATACTGTTATTTTTGGGTTATATGCTTACATCATTGAAGTAGTCTCTTAAAAATTCTTCATTCATGGCTCCTGCCGCTCCCACCCCAACTCCTCCTCCAGCCACCACCGCATTTTTTTTGCCCTTCGCCCCCTGCCATGCCTTCAGCCCCTCCAGCTGCCATGGCTCCATACTCAGCCCCAGAAAGGAGATGTCTTTGCTCTTCCCATCTTTCCTTGGTAATAGTGCTGTGATGCTCTCTTACATGAGAGGCAGAGCTGGCTCCTCCTGCTGCAGTTTCCTCTCCACTCATCCCTCCAGCTGCCGCCACTGCTGTTGCTGCTCCGCTGGTTGCTCCTCTTGAGCTCCCCAGTGCAGTGGGTGGGATGAGGCTTAGCACTGGCTACATAAAAAACACGAATTAGGATGCGACATGAAAGCTGTGCTGCCTAGCACATGGAACTCACCAAACCAGCAGCAGGGCTGGGTGGGACCTGGGAGGGTGCCATCTTACAACTTGTTTGAATTCGCACTTACACAAGTTTCTGCAGAGAGTAAAGGGCTTCCTGAAATAGGGTGCAGCTTCCACAACTGCATTCCCAGGAAGCAACATGGAAATGTTTCTACAGATCATTGTTTTCTTGAAACTCCAAGGGTTGGGAGTGAAAGTGGGGAAAAAAACCCACCAAACAAAACAACAAAAAAGGCTTGCAAAACTCCAGGGAGTTCAGCTGTTCCAAGACAGACTGACCAGCTTTCCCCAGACACAAAGTGTGGGACTGTGCACTGCCTGCTGCCTCTATGGTGCTGCCTGGCCCCTTCTTCTTTTCTAGCAGTTTGGCTTCCCTGTTAATTGTCTTTCATCAAGAATTTGGTCCTACATCAAAGCCTTTTACCTTACTTTTGTTTCTTTGTTATTGTGCAAAAGCATGAGTGTCATGCCCTTTTTTTTTTCAAAACTGTGTTTCGTAGCATAACAAGGAAGGGCAAACTTCTCTTGGCATTCACTGTTCCCTCTGCAGATTTGCACTTTTTCTGCCCCCCCCCCTTTTTTTTTTAATAAAGAATTTACTCTGTTTAAAAAGGCAAATACAAAGTCATTTAAAATGTAACCTGAAACTTTAAACTAGAAGCTAAACTTCATAACCTATTCTTTTGCTGCTTTACCATGCTCCCAAAGGGGTGCAGAATATTCCAGGCTTGCAAATGCAAATGCTTCACTCTTTAGAGTATCAATGCTTTTCCCACACTCCTATCTCCTGCTCAGATACCATCAACATTTGCTTGATTGCTTCCACTTTACTTTTGGATTTAAACAACATGGCTGGTGTTTCTAGAGCTGCTGGTGGAATTCATCTTCCATGCATCCTTCACTAAGTCTCGCAGGGTTAATTTTAATTAATGTACATGTGTGGTTAACATTTGCTGTACAGCCCTGAAATATGAGCCCATAACATGGATGAGATGCCAAGTGCCAAACTGAACACTTGGACAGAAATCAAAGAGAAATGCTATTAGGGATACATGCCTTCTCCTCGGGAGCTGCCCCTTCGCTGTTCCACTGACGCAACATTGCTTCGCTGTAGTCCGGTATCGCAGCAAATCCCTTCGCTCCCGAACCGCAGGGACACAGCAGCAGTAACAGTGGAATAACTATGGGGAAATAGAGGTGTGCCATTAACTATGCGATGATTAGAGTCAAAGCATGCTAACAGCCCGTAGAATGCCTGGTCAGCTCTCATACCGAAACCTATCTTTAGTGAGCTAGTGATTAGTATGAGGGCTGATAAAGACAGAAGACATGTTCCCAAATATTCAAGGTATTTTCTAGAAACATATGCCAGGATGGTTTCCTAGAGAGTAAGCCAACAGTTAACCTGTCAAGGCCCCAATCTTGCAGATGACCACATATGTAAATAGTTATACTTCTATCAAAGATCTCCTATACCAAAACCAAGCCCTAAATATCATTGTACAACTTCAGCATTTCTAACTCCTCCTGTTCTTTTACTACTAGATAACGACATGGCGTCATGTAAATTCCACCTCACCACTCCTGTGACATGCCTAGAATGTTGCCTGGGGAACACAACAGTTTCAGGAGCAGAGTATATTCGTGTGGCATTAACTTTGTTTTGCCACAGCTAGGCTGCTACTAGTGCAAACAATAAATTATTGCCATTTTAAATACATCACTGGTACGCAAGACCATACCCTGACTACAAGCATTCTTCTCTTATTTGCAAGCTTCTATTTTGTCTTACCAAAGAACAATGTCATATGCTGCTCAGAACAAGGCACCAGACCTGGGTCTGCAGTGAGGGAAGAAGAGAGTGGAGAGAGTGCTGTGGTTTGAGTGGGAAGAGCTAGGGTTCACATGGGGAGGTGTGGGAAACACCAAAAGGATTCCTTACTGCTTCCCCACCTATTACTTACAGTGCCATAAACAAGTATTAGAAGTTGTACATATTAATTTTAAAATGCAGAGCTAGAAATCCTTTGAGGGTGAAATGCTGATGTTACCAAAATTAGCTGTGGATTTGCCATGCCTTCACACAGACAAGGAGTTTACACAGAATATATCAAGATGACAAAACCTGGGAGCTGGACTGTTTCTTTCCTGATGCCTTGCAGACCATATTTACAGTGCTTCTGAGATAATATGAAACAACTACTTACGCAGCAAAAGTAAAAACGCCAAGATGATTAGTGCAACCGCTCCTGGTCCCAGACCCACTGACTTCGCGCCAATAACCTTCTCTTTGCATACGCCGTCTTCTGCACAGTTACAAACTGTCAGTTGCAGAGACTGTGCTTGAGCACAGCTGAACCCTTGGAAATCCTTTATTAGGATGGGAACTTCAGTACTGCCTGGCTTCAGGTTTTGTGGTACCAGCTGTATGCTGGTGCCTGAGGCAGAAGGAGGCGGGGGTGAAGAACAAGAAAAGACAAACAAGAAATCAGTGGACAGAAAGTTGACTCCTGTAGACTAAGGGAAATAAAACCTTCACAACCTCCCAGGTCCAGTTAAGTCCAGTCAATGCAATGGAATTAAGTTTAATTAGCTGCTGCTACAGCATATGCTTATCTTATTTTTATCAATTAATTCATGCTGATAACAAAGCAGCCATGCTCACTTGCAGTCTCAGATAATTGTGAAGAGTTTCACACCAGCAGAGACTTACCATGGAAGACAGCCCAACCTCCTATATAGCATTAACCTTCACATCATCCAGACAGCTAAAGGCTGAATGCACAAAAGACCAGCTTCAGTCTTTAGGAGGTTAATCTGTTGTAGGCCACAGGCAGAGACCTGGGAGCCAACATACCACTTGCTCCTATGGCCATGGCACGTCAAGGACACAACTAGGCAAGAAATGCCCAGATGATGTTCCCAGCTGGGGAACACCACCCTATTTGGAAAATCTGTGATTGCTACAATTACTGCTGGTCTGGCTGCAAGCAGGGTGAGAAAAGCTAAGAAGATTCCTTTTTGGTCCTAAACCTGGCCATTAGGATGACACTGCTGACTGCTTTGCAGTGTTACGCTGTAGGATTATGGAGAACAGAATAATGAGTCTGAGAAGAAAAAAGTGGTGCCTTCCGTCTACCTGAAGCATTTCCTTCAAGCATTTCCCAGGCTTCTATTAACAGAACTGTAAGAAGAAAATGCTCATCTCCTTTTGAAATACTCATTCAGATTATTTAAATTTTCTGGCTTATTTTTGTTTCTACCATGCTGGACAGTCTTAAACAGGTTACACTGTATTTTCCCTTTTCAAGGCCCACTGTGCAGGCAGATTTATTTATTTATTTGTAAGTTAGAGCAACTGCAGCCAGTAACACAACCGTATCTCCAAGCTCAGTTTTAACAAAAAGCATCCTCTATCACTGCATGCGCTTTGTGGGAAGCTGGGAATGGCTTGATCCCAGCATTACCCATGAAATGCTGGTCACCACATATGGGACATCAAGATAGGCAAAGACAGAGGGAAGGCAACAGGCCCCAGAAGACATGACTGTGCTTTTACACTAGGACTCCAAAGAACTGAAAGTAAGTAAAAAAAAAAAAAAAAAAAAAATTTCTTACCATTTTCAGATGCAATTATCCATTTTTTTGCTGTCCCTTCTGGCTCATCAATGACAGTAAAGCTGAAGGGCTCACTGTTTGGGTAACCATCTAAATCCTTAGCTGTAACATCAACTAATTTTGCATCTGAACACACAGTCTGCACAGGGTTCACAATGACTGGGCAGTTATCATTCTCATCTTGAACTTGAATGACGACTGTGCCAGTGACCGTTTTCTTAGGAAAATCTAAGATTTTAAAATACGAAAAATTAAATTCATTTGAAAAGTGCAAAGATTTAATCTTAAAATTAAAAAAAGGCTCTCAAGATTTTCCAGCACACAAACATCGCTGAAATGAGTTGAAAGAGCTCTCTCTTGAGCTTATGGGAACAGTAATTAATTCCTAATGTTAATAAACATATTGACAAAATTCTTCTGAAGACAAGCTGTTTTACTGTTTTGACTTAGAAAGAAATACGTATTTCCTGTGTATGGTTACACAATAACATGCAGATTATAAAAGATTTTTAATTAGATACACAAGAAGTTCAGGTAGTCTTTCTTGCTTAGCATTCAAGAAAACTTATGACTCTAAAGTCTGCCGACGAGCATACTGAGATACTGCAATTTCCACCTTGACAAGGGATGTTCATATCAGACTTGGTCTTGGCAACTTTTACAGAAAGTTCACCTGCCTCCAGTCAGTGCAACAGGCACCCTGGGAACCCATTCCAAGGTTCATCCTATTTCAGTGAGTTGCCCACGTATGTTCTCCAAATACAGAGCCTATGGGAAACCGCACGAGGCACCTAACTTTAGGCAGTTAGAGATAGGGAGGTTAAACCAACTAAGGTTGTGGAAAGGCAAACTAAACCCTAAACAAACCAGTTAGCGTGAAAACAAAACCCTCTCAACTTACCAGTAGTTACACCCAACATGGTGATCGTGTAGGTACCATTTACTACATGAGGCGATTCATAATCTAGTTTTTTGGCAAGTCGGATTTCACCTGTGGCTGAGTCTATTGTGATCCAGTTTGCTGCATCTCTTCCTTTCATGTACCTGATTAAAATTGCATAGAAAGATTTATACAGATTTATAATGAGGAAAACAACCATCAGTGGAAAAATCAGCTTTACAGTATATTTACTCTTTGTTTAAAGCACAGACCAAATCCCTAGGTCTGAGGTCTGACACTCCTGCCACTACAAGTGGTTTCAACTATAAACCTAAGATTATAAACTCACTCCAAATGTTGAAACCTGCTTTTCCCTCTAGAGCCTGGATTTAGGTTTGGAGGCATTATAAAGGGATAGTGCAGGGATAGTGAGACTGGACTAGGAGAGGAAGCTGTGCTGCTGGTTGTGGTCCACCTTCCCCTCCACCCCTGCTACCAGCAAAAGCTGAGCAGCAGTCACCCGGCAGAGACTGTGTCGCAGGTGTGGGGGAGAGAGCTCCATCGCTGGGTGCGCACCTCTGCTGGTCTGCGCCCTTTGTAAAAGCCACGGTGGTGATTCAATAACATTTTAGCAGAAGAGCTGCAATTCAAAATCTAAACACACACGGGCATGCACAGCCTTATCTACTTCACACCCTTTCTGTCCAACTGCTAGATGTTTCTGCATATTTCTTTCTAACATTTCTGCAGATGATGAAGTCAGAGAAATAAACCTGCTCTCAAAAGCAGACAGACATGACAAACAGCGAGCAAGCACAGACAGCTTCAGCCCAAACACTCATATCTCACCACATATGACCAAACAAGCAGGATTTTCAAGTCAGCTATTTTCTGTATAATAGAATATCGATGATGATGTTGTTTTAGGTGTGGATTACGCGTAGCAGAAAACAATAGCCTTTCAAATTATTTCAGTTTGATATACACATTTTTGTGTATATATACACATAGACAATAAGATGTGATTTCTGACACTTCAGTTATGATGGTTCTAAGAGGATTCTTACATAATACGCTCTGCTGTTTTTCCAGTATCTTCATCATAGGCTTGATACTGTCCAATAACCTGGTTTATCTGCAATTTCTCACTTGCTTCAATAATTTTTGTGCCACCGGGGAACATAGGGCCTTCCCGCACATTAATCACGTTAATTTTGATTGGAACTGCTTGTGCTCTATAACTGTGTTTAATTGACTTGTGGAACTCTGCTTTGTTTGTAACAACAATGCCCAAGTTTAGGCTTTGCATTTTTTCATAATCCAGCTCCTACAGCAATTAAAAAAAAAAAAAAAAAGAAAAATCACTCAGAATTTGTCAGAATCTGGTATCTGGACAACATTAATACATTTAATGAATACTATTTAAATAATACTGTAACATCCTTATTATTGATGCTACAGTGCAAAGAACTGTTGGTTAACACGTTACTCTCAAAATGTAATGCTTCAACTCTTTGAAAGTACCTAAGGAAGATTACTCTTCTTATTTTTAATGGATGACACCATAGGTATGTCTTTGTGTTACTGAATTTAAACTAATTTAAGGTAGGTGCAATGACTCCTACCCATACATTCTGACTTTACTTTCAGTGAATCAGTGCTCAGTATTACTTGGTTCTTGTAATTTTTTTTTTAAAACCCATTCATTTATGTAATAATACTTATCAATTTTTTAAAAATTATCAGTTTAAGGAAGCCAGAGCAGGGGAAAAAAAAAATAAAAAAGGTACTTAGGGCACTATGCATCTTCAGTTCAGTGGACTGAAGGGGAATGAAATTCATAAAACAGAAATTTCCCTTTATGGAAAATATTTTCATAATTTAATTTAACGGAAATTCCTAAAACAGTCTGTAGCCTGTGGCTCACGGAGTAGGCGTTGCCTGCAATGCTATCTGTGGCCATGGGAAATAAAGAAATTTAAACTGAGACCAGCAAGGAGAGCAAAAATATATGGGAGTTTATAGCATATGTTCTAGCAACATTGCCTGACAAGGAAAGCTTGGGGACATATGCCCCACTAGATATATTTGATATTACACAGAATGTAAATGGTAAAACTGGACAAAATTATTATTTTGCAAAGAATTATTGAATACACCAACAAAGAATATGCCAAAGAAGGAGTCTCTACCATGTAAATTTACAGTTTACATACTGACTGAATATAAATAATTTGTATGTCAAATTTAAGGGAATAAATTACTCTAATATTTAAAGAAGACTCTAGAGAATATACTAACCTTCACAAGAGTCAAAATTCCTTCATTTGTTTGGGTATCTGTTACTATACGAAAAAAGCCATCTTCATTACCAGAAACAAACGAAAAGTTCGCCAGCCAGTTATTAGAAAACTCTTCATCTTTGTCAAATACTTTTATTCGCAAAATTTCCACATTTGCTCTATTTTCTTCAATGCTTCCTTCAAACTGCAATGAAAAACACCCTTCTTTATAATAAAGATGTCATGATTTACCTCATTTCACCAATGCAAGAAAGTTTGCACAATGTTGTATTACGCAATGGGATACGGGCAGGTGTAGGAACATGCCAAATATTGTGATAAAGGTACTTACTGCACGACTTTCAACCACAGGCAGATTGTCATTGACATCCAAAATCTTGATTTCTAAAGAACATGTTGCAGCATTCCCGCCTGATTCACCACCACGGTCTTTTGCTTCCACCACCAAAGAATAGCTACTTTGTGTCTGCCATGATAAGAAAAAAGAGTTTAAACCAGGCTAAAAATTTTCCCTTCCCTGTACTATCTTGATTAGTTTTTGGTAATCCCTCTCAGGGCCAATTACAACTCCTCTCTGGCTAGTAGTAAATCTCACACACAACTACTTTGACAGGCTCTGATGGAGTAGAGCTGAGGCTTTGAAAAGGATTTAGGACTTCTGCGTCTTTCCCACAAGGAGTTAGACTGCACTTATGTGGCAAATGAAAACTTTCAGTGGTCATCAACAGGGACAGGACCAGTGATAACTGCATATCAGGACAGGGCTAGAGGCAGACCTTGTCCTCAGCTGCAGACAGCTAACAACCAGATCACCATCTGCTGGCCACTGAAAATTAAAGCAATAACAGGTAAAGTTGCTGGTAACATCTGGCTTTCATGGAATCTCCTGGTTGGAAAAGACCTTTGAGATCATTGAGTCCAACCGAACCTATCCACTACTAAACCATATCTCTGAGCATCTCATCTACCTGTCTTTTGAATGCCTCCAGGGATGGTGACTCAACCACCTCCCTAGGCAGCCCTTTCCAGTGCCTGATAACGCTTTCAGTGAAAAAATTTTTCCTGACATCCAATCTGTATCTCCTCTGGTGCAACTTAAGGCCATGGCCTCTTGTTCTATCACTAGTTACCTGGGAGAAAAGACACACACCCACCTCGCTACTGCCTCCTTTCAGGTAGTTTTAGACAGGGATAAGGTCCCCCCTCAGCCTCCTCTTCTCTAGACTAAACACCCCCAGCTCCCTCAGCCACTCCTCATAAAGCTTGTTCTCCAGCCCCTTCACCAGTTTCGTTGCCCTTCTCTGGATATGCTCCAGCACCTCAATGTCCTTCTTGTAGTGAGGGGCCCAAAACTGAACACAGTATTCAAGGTGTGGCCTCACCAATGCTGGGTACAGGGGAAGGATGACTTCCCTGGTCCTACTGGCCACACTGTTTCTGGTACAGGCCAGGATGCTGTTGGCCTTCTTGGCCACCTGAGCACATTGCTGGCTCATGTTCAGCCGGCTGTCAATGAACACCCCCAGGTCCTTTTCTGCCAGACAGCTCTCCAGCCACTCCTCCCCAAGCCTGTAGTGTTGCATAGGATTGTTGTGACCCAAATGCAGGACCCAGCACTTGGCCTTGTTGAACCTCATACAGTTGGTTGCAGCCCATTGATCCAGCCTGTCCAGATCCCTCTGTAGAGCCTTCCTACCCTCAAGTAGATCAACACTCCCACCCACTTTAGTGTCATCTGTGAATTTCTGAGTGTGCACTCAATCCCTTCATCCAGATCATTGATAAAAATGTTAAACAGGACTGGCCCCAACACTGAGCCCTGAGGAACACCAGTTGTGACTGGCCTCAAGCTGGATTTAACTCCATTTACCACCACTCTTTGGGCCCAATGCTCTTTCACAGAGGCACCCATCCTAACTCTTTGCACTGGGATTTTGCATAGCAGGCTACAAAAATCTAAATGTAGTCAGCAGCTTTGCAGATGGTGATCTGGGTTGTCTGCCATGTGCTCTTCAGCACAGAGAAATGATCCCTTGCTTCATGTAACTGCTGCCCTGGCTGCACGGGAGGGACAGAAAGCAACAGCCACCTGGCTGGTGTTGTGGTAGAGAGGCGACAGGGGGAATACAACCCTTGATCCCATCACCTGTGCCCCCACAGTCCCTGAAAGACATGCATCAGCCAGACAAGGCTTTAATCCTAAAGTAGGTGAAGGAGGGTAGGAAGGTCAGCTCTCCAGCTTGGCAGGCTGAGCTGAAGATGATACAACAGGCACCAGAAGATCACTGTTGATAGATAAAAAAGGGAGGGTTTTTTTACCTCTCTGTCAAGGTTTATTTTTGCTACTCGAACCTCGCCAGTATCCTTATCCATACTGAATGCAGCGCTAGGGCTTTGGGAAACGATCCTGAAAGCAATTTTGGAATTTAGATTATTTGGTTCATCTGCATCTGTTGCATTTATCCTCATTACAATCATACCTGGAAAAAAGCAAACAGAATATGGTATGTTTACACTGCCATGCACTGCCAAATATTTTTACTATAACATCACAGATTAAGAGACTGTTCTCAGATGCACTGCACAATTTTCTGATGCTCTTGCCTTTATTTAATGAATAGAGATGAAGAAGCATTCTTAAAATCCAAATAATACATGTTAAAAGTATTATCCTCTAGCAAACAAAAAGACTGTATCAACACATCTGTAACTCATAGAAATCAATGCACTAGAATTACAGAACAGGTTGAATTCTTACAAAAATTCTGTCAGAAAACTGTAGCTACCACATAGAGAAGAAAGAAGTTTTTGAACAACAAGCTGCCATTTCCTAACAGCTTCACTCAAAATACATGGCAGTCCCCATGGTGCAATCCCCTCATAACTCATAGCACAGGATTTTGTCCTCTGGGAAAAGGTGTACCCTCCAATGCCTAAGTTTGAACATTAGCTGGAATTCAGGCAAAGAAGCAATTACCATATGGCTGCTACCGACCTGAAAGAGAGCTGAGGGAACTCAATACCTCACCCAAACAGTTGGTCAATAATTTGTTCCTCCAGATTTTTGTGACATTGAAAGAGACACAATGTCAGGTATTAATTAGGTTGTCTCACTCCACCTTTTCTTATCTTCTGAGAAACAATCTGTTGGCCTTACGTTTACTGGCATCAACAGGAAAACAGCCACTAACTTGTTCTTTGAGGGTCAGGTCACAGCCATATGTGCGTAACAGTGAAGTACCTCTCCAGCCTATAGATAAAGCAGGACTTTTCATGAGCATGGCAGGGTGGAGTCCCTCCCAAAAAGATTGGGATT
>NW_010310127.1:0-8883 GCF_000700745.2 Antrostomus carolinensis | reverse complement strand
AAGGACTCTGGTCCCTGGAGTTGCAGTAGCTTTGACAACAAACCAAAGATGCCATAAGAGGAAGTGCTGTTCTCTGTTGTCTTCATGTGGATGCTTTCCCATCATCACACCACACAGTTTAGTCCTGAATAAAATCTGCATTCATATGTGGATAGCCTGGCCTATGCAAGCAAGAGAATTCATCCTTCCTCCTATAGATATGCTGCTGTAAAGAGAATATTCACTTGTGTGCTTGCATGTTTTGGGAAAAGCTAAATGAAAAAAACAATTCTACAAATAATGTTACCTGTTTCACTTAATTCTTCAACTGAACCAACAAAAACTTCATGTGAAAACACTGGAAAATTGTCATTTATATCCACAACTTTAATCGGGAGGTCTATTGGCTCTTCCAGCTTTGCTCCAGTCTTATCTAGTGCATGACCTCTGAGCTAAAATAATACAGACAGAAACAATAGGCAAATACAATGAGTGACTGTAGTATATGTAAATACATATGCAAAATAGAAAAAAAAAATAAATATATATATAAAAAAATAAGCATTATATAAGCATATATAATATGCTTATAAATATAAGCATGCATACACACAAAATATCCAGAAACATTAAAACTAATCGAAGCAAACACATTTGAACAAAATAAATAAAAAATTGATAGGTTGACACCTATAAGGAAAAAGTCACTATTCAACTTACAAGCAACATTGGAGTCTTTTCTCTGTCAACCCTTCCTGTTATGTTCAGGTCTCCAGTCTTTCCATTGATAACAAATAATCCATAAGGGGGTTCTGTTACTCCTTGACCAGATATAGTGTAAGTCACCACTACCCCTGTATCTTCAAGATCAGAATGTATCTAGCAGGAATATAACAGATTAAATAGTATTTAGTAAATGAAACCACATTTAAAAGTGCAAATAAAATATTTTTGCTGATTCTGTAATGAGCAAGCAAATATAAATATTAAACACATTTTCCTGCACTCCTTTTGAGTGTGGAGACGTTGAGATGAATGCAGGAAGAGTTACATGTTCTGTCTGAGGGTCTCGTACAGGGAGATGAGGGACAAGATGGGCAGCGTAACAGCTGGTAACTGTGGAGTGGTGAGGTCTGTGGGAGAAGAAAATTGGGATTGCTTGGACAGAGAGTGGGACAGGATACAAGTGCAAGGAAAGGCTGGAAAACCGCCATGATAAGGTGAAAAGCTGGAGCGAGGAAAGAAGAAGGAAATTAGTTGGTCAAATGGATGGGGGCAAATACGATGTGGAAAAAGACCAAGGGGGGAAAAAAAAACCCCACAGAGTCTGGAACAATGAGTTGAGCACAGGAGACTGAAGTTACTTGAGCAAAGCCTGGAAATAAACTACGACAACTTTTTCAGTGAGATTAGACCTAAGCTAGTGAATGTGACCAGGACTGAGGAAGTGATATGGTGGAGGAAGAAAGGTCAGACCTGGAGAGGAACAGGTAGAAGACGCTACATAGAATAGAGATTATACCCGTCCTCTGCTGTCAGCAAACATCTGAAACATCTGGAAAAGCATGTGTGCACTGTGCCACCATCACCATCAAGGAGCAGCCCAAGCAGAAGGTAACAGCCTGCTGCCATCTGCAGTTACTTCATATGCTGAAGTGACAGGTGTGGCAAATACAAGTTTCAACACTGGTGCTGAACCACATGCATAATGCTCTCACACAAAGGACACCACCTTGGTTATTTTTAGCTCTGTTTCTTTAAAAAATTAGGCATACATTATCATGTTCCATTTACATCCTTTCTTGCCCAATCACCACCAGCAGTTTTGAGACCCACTTGCCAAGTTCAACCACAGCTGAGTAGGGGTAGTGGAGTGAAAAAACACAAGGATACTGCATTCCCAAAAGTTTTATGAAAACTGGTGGCTGGGAAAATATGAGATACTGAGCCAAATCAGGATGCAAGAGAAACTCATCTGCTGAAGGAAGGAAACAGAAGGAAATGTGACAATCTTTATTTGACATTCAATAGTCCTTTAAAATTCAAGAAATATTTGTGGATGTGTTTAGGGCAGTCACATCCTTATTTTACATTTCCATCTCTATTCTTATGTGTAATCTGTATTTATCTCTTTTCTGGGCTTACTCTAGCAATTGGATTCTTATAGGAATTGTCTTCTTCTTCCCGTATGAAAGCCGGAGGGACTGTCCATTCTCGCTTCTGTCTGACTAGGCTGTTGGGGTGAGACAACACGTCACTCCTGCCATTTAGATTATAAACCTGTGAAAAAATAAGGTTGAATGTCAGCATTACATTTACCTATTTCAGATGAATGCTTTATTGCTGCTGTAGTCCAGACTTCTGAATAGCTTTTACTCTTGCAATACCTATTAACTTCGAAGTCATGAAGCAACACTAGCCTCTTGAGCCACAATCTAAGAGCTATATGTTCCCTCAAGTTGTTTGAAGAGGAAAGAGGAAAACTACACTAGTCTTATCAAAAAAGGGTGAGGTAAGACAGGCATTAAATACATGAGCAAGTTCCCATGACCAGAGGTTGATGAAAATACACCTGTTCTGGAAGATTTAAGTGCTTGTCATCAGATGTGGGAGGAAGTTTGGCACTAAGGCTGTTTTAAACCACCATTTCCGCCTTATTACCCTGTTAGCCATCCTACACATCCTACAAGACCCTCAGTCATGATAAAAAAAGTCTGTGGCTTTTTTTTACTTAGTTCCCTTGTATGGAAAAATTCATAGAATCATACAATGATTTGGGTTGGAAGGGTCCTTTAAAGGCCACCTAGTCCAAACTCCCTGCAGTGAGCAGGGACATCTTCAACTAGATCAGGTTCCTTAGAGCCCTGTTCAACCTGACCTTGAAATAGTTGGTTTTATTACAGAGTTAAAAATAAAGATATCTACAAATTTAACATTTTAGGGGAAATTCCTTAAAGTTGAATGTCACTCAGTTTCAGTTTTCATTTCATTTTTCATTACACAGCTTTCATGTTTCAGAAAATGGTAAAAATCAAGACATTTATCACCTGAAGTAAAGCAGGCCTTTGACACTTGCTCTTTGCTCAGAGAACCCTTCTTCAGACACTGATAAAAAAAAGCATTTTCCGTTTTTTCCTACCTTCACGTAGAGTCCATCTCCATAATTCAAACAGATCTGCAATGGAAGTTATGATAATCATTAATTCTAAGTCACTTTAGCAATACTAAAACTTAACTGACATAAGCTACCTCTTAAGAATGGCAAATCCACAAAGAAGAGGGCATCTGACCTCTGACTATAAAAATTTACTATTTACCCATAATAGCTTCTCAAAAATTTAGCCATAACCATTCACATTAAAAACATACGCTATAATTATATAATTGTTAAGTTTTGCACTTTTCTTCCAGCAGAAAATAGATAACAACCAATTAATCTTTTTTTTTTCCTTTTTTAAATAAATGCAGAATTTATAGTAATTTTTAAGCAACCATTTTTTAGTGCTGAATAATGCCTCAGTATTCCAAAACAATGGGAATTTGCCATGGATTGAAGTAAGCATTGGTTGCCAGCAGCACTCTGGAGAAGATTGCTCTTCTGGGCAAATAAATCATGGATTATACAAGCTGTGGTGGGTTACCAACCACAGAAGAGAGGTTAAAAAAAAATGTTTAAAAGCAAGGACAAATCAAAACATCCCCTGAAGTGCAGATGACAGAAGCAGCTCTCCTTAGTGCCTTGCTGGGAGGATAAATGGCATACATACATCCCTTACCCGAACAAGGCAGCCACGTGCATGCTAGCAAGCAAACCGTGCTTGCCCTGTGTGGTGGTTTCAATTGGCCAGCACTTGGCTAAAAACTTTAGAGGTCAACTTCCAGGACTGGGACCGCGCATGTCTTCATGCCCCAGGACAGCTCAGGACAGCTATGCATGCCCTCCAACACCATTCCAGATGGAAAGAACTGCAGCCATCAGCCAAATTAACAGAGCCCCTGTGTTTATGTCCACTCTCCACCACCAAAGACTCCGCAAGTAACAAAAAACCTCAAACAGTGCAAAAACGTAAGCATTGGGAAACAAAAGCAAAAGGCAGATTATTACAACATGTGAAACTAACAAATAGAGCTTTTAAGCTTTGCATACTTTGCATGGACAGAGAATACTTTTATTGTTCTCAGGACTATTACATCTACCTACATTTTGCATCTTAGGTGATTTTTTTTTTTTTTAAATATTAATGCCTAAGGCAAAGCGGGCACAGAAAAGGTGATTACCAACTGAAATAAATCAGGGAGTATTTCTTTATATTCTCTTTGACTGGTTTCTAGACTGGTGACTGGACTCTCCCTATTCATGCCTCTGACTCAGCCTTGATTGCTGTATCGATGACAGCTTCTTTTTATTTTTTATTTTTTTAAGATGCTATCTCTTTCCCACACAATGCAGCGATGCAGCAGCTGCTGTTGAGCAATACAGCAGACTGCTGTTTCGACTTGCAGAGCAAAACTGTTTTTCAGAAGGCAATTTTCCCAATGTAAATACTCTGAAGACAAGAACTAAATTCCTTAACAGATATGCATTGTGAGGGCTACGGGATCTTATACCTCAGACCAAGTTGTTTTCATGAATATTCTTACTCTTACTTGCTTCTGTTAGTTGTATCAATTTTTAAAAAAAAAACGATTAATGAGATTGTACCAGCAAGAGTGCGAGGACAATTTTGGATCATAGTCAAGGCTTTCCAATAGAAGCTGCAACTGTTTTGGAAGGTGAATAGTTGTCAAGATGTCATAATGAACATCCCTGTTTATTTTTACCGGTAAACTGAAGGGAAAAGTGTTTCTGTTTCAATACTGAATGGAGAGAATTTTCTTTGTATTGGAAACCTGAGGACCACAGTACAAACAAAAGTGTCTGAAGTTCAAGAGTAAGCAGATCTTCCACTGAGATGCATATCAAGAAAGCAGAGAAAATCCCATTAGTCATTATAAACAGAAAGTCTTTCATTAAGATAACTAAAAGTAAAAATCAATTTATTTTCTTAGTAGCAAAGCAGCCCTAAAAGATTCTGTTTTATTGCTAAGACAGTAAAAAATACTTTTGTTCTTATACTTTTCAATCTATAGTCCACAAGTAATCTCATAAGGGAACTTCTAAGACATCAATAAAAGGTGTTTAAGAATGGCAATTCTATTTATGACATGCATAAATACTTGTGGAACAAATATATAAGGGGATCCTGCATTTTCATGGAAAATTTTTAAAGGTTCAAAAAATTTTAAAATGGGGAAAGACACTTTTCAATGACATTTTCTACAAGGAAAAGTAAAAAGTCACATACCCAACAGGTGTTGAATTAAGATTTTCCCTTTTTTTAGTATCCTAGAGCTGCCTTCTATTAAATGGCTTAGTAAGAGCAGGAAAGCCCTGTCTGTCGTTTGATGTGGATCATAGCCTTGGCACAAGAAACAGACACCTACTGATGACATCTGTTGATGACACAGAGCTGAGAAGGCATTGTCAGAAGAAAACTGGATTGTTACAGAAAATGAGGTGGGAAACCTGAGGCCTGAAGTAATAGAAATGGAATGAAATACGACAGGAAAGCAGTAGGTGAGAGGGCAGGGGAAAAAAGGGAGCTACTGCCATGAAGAGGGTGTGCAAGGTTGCTCTTGCCCAAATCCATGTTCCTGTACAGTCAGGAAGTGACTAAAGGACAGATTTTGAACACGCATCTTAGTTTTATAATGTAAAGATGCAGACTGAGCCAGCAAGAAGGTATGTGTCCCTACACTATGAAACAGTACTTACTGTTTCATAGTGTAGTCCCCCTACACTATGAAACAGCAAGTACTAGAAATGCGGTCTTTCATGTATATGCTGTGTGTCACGAGATTTGCATCTCACACCTCCCGTAAATTTGGTGTTGAAGGCAATGGGCAAGTGGAGATCTTCCACACTTAAGAGAAGCAGGCTGAAGGGACCATCCAAGGTTAACTACTAGTCTACCTCCTGGCCCTAGGGCAAGATGAACTACACTAAGTGCTTCCTGACAACTGTTTCACCTGTTGTTAAAAAGGAGTGATGGAGGTCCCACAGCTAACCTAAGGTGGTACCTAGCTACCCTTGCAGATTAAAAAGTCTGTTAATTTTTTCCTAATTCTATTATCCTAATTTTTAGCTCTTTGCAAGTTGATCACATTGCTGTTTGGATGAGATTCAGTTTCAGATTAAGGCACATAAATTTACACGTCTAAATGAATATTAAGTGCCTAAACTTCTGTTAACACAGCAGAAATACAGTCAAGTACAGACAAGGATATCAAGCAGCTCAATTCGCCCTAAAGCCAGCCCACATCTGCTGTTTCTCTCTGGACTCCACTGACTGTAGCTGTCTTACTTCACAAACCCAGTACAAGAGGATTTGTAGAGCAAAGCAGTTGCTGATGTGAACCCAATACTACACAACTCATGTTTTGTGGTTGTTACTTCAGACTAGAATTAGCCTGGTCCCACAGACCAAACACGCAGAAGCAGATGGATCCATCTCCCAACACATGTTTCACCCAGGACAGTTCAGATTCGCACACTGTGGAGATCTGCTTTGAAAGCACAGTTCGATCCAACCAAACAGGTGCCTTCTGCATCCACTGTATCGCCATTTACGGTAACAGAAACTCAACACACCTATACTGAGAGGTCTTAATCTCAAACTGAATCTCCCTCTTCGCCATGCTGATAACGTCCAATGCTTTCATTGCACAGTGCAATTCCTTTTTCTTCACAATTATCCTTCATATATCTGAAAACTTATTATCCATCTTACCCACTTTCTTTTCTGTTTCCCATTCTTTAATCTCACTTCAAGAATCATAAACAGGATTTCCTGAATTTAGATTGCTTTTTTTTTTTTTCTTTTTCTTTTTTCCTTTCCTCTAGTCTCTCCTGGACGGATTCACTTTATTCTGAAGTCTGGTGTCCAAACTAATACACCACTTTAGTTCAATACAATGGATAAAATGCTAGATCTTATGTATTTCTCACCAGCTTTCATATCTCACCATAGCACTGTAAATACAATCTGAGAAGACGCTCAGAGAAAAATTGAGTTTTGTTATTCGCAGAGTAAGACTCATACATCTGTCAACTCCTCTTTCACTCAAATGTAGGAAGTGTTCTAAAATTTCTTTTCTTGAAGACATGATGACCACTCCCTTCTGAAATGACCGAGGAACCTCTCAGTCTAATAATCCTCGAGAGCCGTGCCTGCCCAGCAGGCCCATGTCTCTGGGTGTGTGCCCTGGACACACGCCAAGTCAAGCCCAACCCTACGGGTGCACTACTGTCCTGCATGCCTGGACAGCCTTGGAAAAGGGTTGGAGGCAGGGACATGGGGAAACCTGTCATGACCTCTGACAGGTATACAGGGATGAAGATATGGGAATGCAGCCAGCAGGCAGGGACAGAGCACAGGAGATCAAGAGATACTTCCAGGAAAAACAGGGAGAGGAATAACTTATAGTTCTCAATGCTTCTAAGGTAAAAGACACTTTGAGAAGACACTACTTTTAGACTGCTTTTGTTTTTCAGTAGTTCCTTACACTTTTGAAATTATCAGTGCCATCTCTGCATGTCAGAAGATATAAATGACCCTAATCTGATGCTCTCAAACAACCAACTAGACTTTCCACCACATCAATGGCTTTGTCCAGATTAGAGAAAAAAAAACAAACCCCAAACAGAAAAACCCAACTAAACAAAAAAGGCAAGACCCAGCAATGTCTCTGTCTCTCTCCTGCCATCAACCAACTAAGTCAGCTTTATTTGCTCTAATATTCTATCTGACAATGAGGCATTCAGGCACCAAACTGAGTTCACTCTTACTATAGCATACTCTGCCCCAGCTTTAACTGAAACTGAAAATGATAAGGAATGAGAAAAGTAATTTTCTTCTTTTCTTCAGGCAAAACCAACAGCATCCTGAGCCAGTACAAGCCCACCAAAAGAGATGACAGTGTGGCTTCGAGTAACACTGAAAGAATCGGTGAAAACTTTCGTACAATTAGCATTCCACATTCCCCATTGCTCTTTTGGGAAAAAGGAGGATAAACCATTTTCCAACCAAACCATCAGTCCCAGCTGGCTGCAAAAAAACAGGGTTAAACATTGCTGGCTGACTTGTGGCCAACCACAAGTCCACATTAAGGTTATCAAGCAACAGGTCTCCGGCTAACAAATCTGATTGTGTAGGATCTCGAGCTCAGGGAGCACAGTCTTGATCTACAGCACCTGCCAGCCTGACCATGCAAGGAGCCGTTACTGAACCCTGCCCAGCTCCTTGGCAGCTCCCCAGCGCGGCCCATGGCCAAGCCTCCACCCTCGCTTTCGTCTGAGCGGCAGTGGCCCAGCTTCTGCAGGCCTTTTGCCAGCCTGGAAAGGCGAAGAGCTAAAGAACAGTGCTGTGGATACAAAGGAGAGCTTCCTGTAAAACATCCAGAAACAGACAGAAAGCATCAGTCCGAACCAAACCAAGCAGGCGCTTTGGTATGAAACACGCCTCACTTTCAGCTTGAAAAAGTGTTTCCTAGGATGGAAGGTCTAAAGGCTGAAGCAGAGCGAAGGCAGGGAAGGAGAAAGCCTAAAGCATCTTGGATTGTTAGGAATTTGGTATCATTTCTCTAAGGCAATAAAGACTTCCACGAAATCATACTTTATGATCCATTTTCGCTCCTGGCGCTATTATTTCAAAAAGGCAATACAATTTACTAGCACAGGTAGTATGGATGCTGAGCACAAAGACGGCAACAATCCGAACTCTTCACTGCGTTCCTGCTCCTCCCGGCGCCTCAGAAAGCCCCACCCATCCGAGACACCGTGCGTACCGGGTTCTCCTACCTTCA
>NW_010310126.1:61501-61710 GCF_000700745.2 Antrostomus carolinensis | reverse complement strand
TCTCACAGTCATGGTTCTCTAGCCCAGGGCTGTGGAGGTTCCTGAGCCTGTCCTCGGTGTTGAAGACCTAGGCGAAGAAGGCATTGAATGCCTGCCTTGTCTGAGTCCCTGTTTGTGAGGTGACTGTGCTCATCAAGTAATGGGCCAATGTTATTCCTGGTCTGCCTTTTGCTATTAACATATTTTAAAAAGCCATTTTTCTTGTCTTT
>NW_010310126.1:0-61153 GCF_000700745.2 Antrostomus carolinensis | reverse complement strand
ATTAACTCTGTTGTTGGGAAAAAATAGAGCTCTAATAGGATTTAAAGGCAACACAAATGTGTTTTGGAATTTTCAGTGACCCTTGGAGAGAAGCAAAACCAATATCTTTGACACTCCTATGAGTGATATAAATGAAACTAGGCACTAAGCACAAGTGTTACATGCAAAAATGTGCTCTAAGACACAGAAATGGATAAGCAGATTGTTTACATTTGGGTTTTGTCTTGGGAAGGCCTTAATCAAATCATCTCAGATTTGCATTGCACAGTCACCCTCTGTCTCTAGTAGCATCAGAATTTTCTGACCTATTTAACTCCACATGTGCAGTTTGTCGCAGCAAAAAAATGGTATAAGTGGTGTGACAGGGAGCTGTTCCAACACACAGTCTGTCACTGTTTGGCACTTCTCTGTGTAATGCAGAACATGATTGTCACCATCTGTTAGAAGTCCTTCACCCCACCTTCTTGATCTCTTTCTGATGCTACTTTGTGGGACCACACAGCAGATCAGAGTAGTTAATTCTTCCAGACACTTGTTACTGTACCAATACATGGGCTGCTTGTGTTAATGGTTGCTATGAAATTAAGAGCTGTCCCTCAGGAGCTTGTCTAAAGTTGCTGATTTCACAGAGGTTATAGAAGTTAATACATACTTGATGAGCACTGGATATGCAATGACAAGACATGAAGAAAAACCCTGTACCACCTTAACACAACCTTCACCCAGTGAGTTCTGTCTAGTTTTCATAATAGAGACCATTGGAGTCATATCCTACACCTGCTGTGCATTGCTGCAATTTGATTTAATACTGTTCCTGTCCTTTGCCTACCTCAGCAATCACAGTTTTTTTCAAATGTCAGTTCCAATTTACTTCCATCATGAATGGTGTTTATTTTATTAAATATTTGTGCCTACATTTTTCTTAATTCTGATGTTTTTCGAAAATCAAACACAAATGACCAGGGGTTCAAAAGACAGAAGATTAGAGGGGAGCTGTTCCTTGGTGCTCCATTAGTATGTTTGTGCAGCAGCTCTGTGACACATTACAATGGCTCTGTGGATCCCAGGGTGGGGAGGCATTGCCAGGGAGCCACTTTCCTGTCAGATGCTGCCACAGCGCTTGGAGGGTTCCCCAAGAGAAGCATGTGGCAGTGTTCAGTGAGGGAGCATGAGATGTTGGACTGAGACTACTGAGTTTATGATAACAAACTGCAGCCATTAGCACAGTATTTATACTGAGGCCATGGAATCTCAGGAGAGCTCACTCGTGCTGGATACTGTGCTGTAACTACAGGGTATAGCAATTTCCAGGAGTGTTTGCTATCTCTTGGCCTTCCTTTCTGCTTGCTATTTTGCACTCCTTAGAAAGGGTAGGATTTTAACTTGATGTGACACCATCTGGATGATACTTGGTGAGTAACAGCCTTGATGACCTGATGTAGCATTACATAGTGAAGCATCAAGAGCTTGTCAAGGAGGGCACAAGTTTCCCATCTAAGTTTTGAAACAAAAAGCATGCTACTCTGAGTGGTAACTGTATGTAGCTACTGCATTAACTGCAGCACTTATGTTTTTAACCATGTGTCTGAGCATTTTACATAGGTTTTAGCCCAACTCTAGAGGTCAGTTGTCCTAAGTATATCTGGTGGACTTTGAATAATGAATAGTTTAATATGATTTTTTTTAATGTTTAACTTAGTCTCACAAGATATGTCTTAAGAAAGAATAGGCTATAATTTCTTCCTAATACAAAAGTAAATAATAATCCATTGCTGTCTATGCTATTATTAACATTTCCAAGAGGCTTAGTCTTTTAGTATCCCCCAGAAGCTACTAAGCTCATTACTAGAACACTCTATTATGGCCTTTTAATCTCCTTTTTTACTAACTGACTTGGTTAATTGTAGCATACTCAGTGGGATGGGTCAAGGCATTACTTCTGTGCTATATGGTATTTGCATAGGAATCTTTACTCTTTTAGTGCTTTCAAATGCTTCAGAGGAATGTTTCTAGAGAGTTCCTAAAAAGCAATATTCTTTTCTCTCTCCCCTTTCCTCCCCTCTCCCCTGTGGATGTGAGTATGCGTGTACTTTTAAGATGAACAGTTAACCTCTCCATGTGTTTGAAAATCTTTCAAAAATCACTCTCGTTAGGACTGATTTTGCCTCTTGATTTAAGGAGCAATAGCAAAATCAGAAAGCTCATCTTGACAGTGGATAATGCAGTAGGACATGGGATGCAGAAATTTGGATTTAAAACACATCAATACATGTTAAAACATATATTAGTAAATTCTCAAGCTATAAACACTTTTTTTTTTTTCCTGCAGTATAGATGAAATTTAGAGCCTAGAAGAAATAAACTTTTTAAAAATACCTGCAGTATAGATGAAATTTAGAGCCTAGAATAAACTTTTTAAAAATATTGGGTTTTTTTTTTGTGTGGTAGTCATTAAATGAATGCATGGAAAGTAATTTGAAGTTTTCACATAGAAACACCTATTCAAAAAGAACTGATAATCATAAAAAATAAAAGGAACCTTTAAATTCTGAGACAAATGTTGTGACCATGTCTTACTGAAGATGGGTGCAGAATGTCTAACTATCTGCTTTCCAGGATTTGTACAATCCCATATTCACAGAATAAAACCTCTTGAATCTTTCTCAACCTTTTCTCAGCCTGAAAACTCTTGAGTACAAGGTTTGACTACCTGGGAAGAGCAGGTATACAGAGCTAGCTATAGAAACATTCATCCTCATCCTGTGCTGTACACACAGTTCTTCAGGAGCAGATGTGTATTATTTTGTTTATTGTGTAGCCCACAGCCTTACTGCTAATTCTGCTGACAGAGATGCTTTTGTTGATTCTAGAATTCAGTCTGGGATTCTCTTTCCAGAACCACATGGATGTAGTTTCTTGACTGGTTATCTAGATATTTTGAACTCTAAATTTATCACAGTTTCTACCTTCAAGTCTCGACTGATCACTTTTCTTTCAATGGTTGCTCTTTCTTCCCCCTTTCACACTTTTCCCCATGCCTCCCTAGTATGCCTACTCTGGTCCTGATGCTCACAGGGAAGAAAAAAAGCAATAACAGCGCTCTCTCTGGGTATGGTCCAGAGCTCCTTTAAGTTAAAAACGGTAGTAGGTTCAAGCTTAAAATCCCTGATGTGTGGTTTTGCTATTTTCTTTATCTTTATTACATATCCACACATAGCCCCTAGGCACTCGGAACTGACTGTCTGGGTACACAGAAGAGGATAATGAATCAGAAGCGTCCCTAAAGAAATCTATAAACTTTTTAACCAATAAGCTAAAGCAAAGTCTGTACTAACAGTGCCACTAACCCTGTGTTCCTACTATGCTTGACAGTGTATCTCATTAAACATCAGGAAAACCCTGAAATATTTCAATAATATTGTTTATTGCAACATATAATAACATATTAAACTGTTTCATATTCCAGTTGATAAAGCAGTTGTTCACCTATGACTGTAAAAGCCATTGGTAAATTTATAGAAAAACCTGTAGGCATCAACATGGTGCTAAATTCTAATAAAAGAGGAAAGAGACTGGAAGCTGATAAGAGAGGTGGTGACTCAGAGAATAAAGATAGTTCAGGCAAGAGTAAGCAGAGAGCGCTGAGTTGTGAAAAAAGAACCTAAATGTTTTCAGAAGGTCTAATACAAATATTAAAGCTGTGAATGAGAGCTTTAAATAACACAGCCGGAACATAAGTAGTACTAAGAATACCACTGACCTGACATCAGTTAGGGGAATTAATCTTTGTATAACTAGATCTGTTAACCCCTATATTTATGTCAGGATGAAATCTTATGATTGAAAGTCTCCAATGTGTTATGCATATTACTGTTTTTCCTTCTGTGGGTTTCAACACAGCTGTGAGAAAAAAAAAAAACATTGTAAAATTGAACAAGAAGGGTGAGTAGGCATTCAAGCATGAAACTATGAGTTAATTATTCCTCAGACTGCTGAGATGTCAAGTAATGAGTTGATTTTGGTAGTGGGAGGGGGAAGGATTATGGTGTCAGGGTGGGAAATGTTAGTGCTTGTGTAGGTGGCTGAGGTACTGTGGTGGTAAGATCCAAAACCAACACAAAAAATAGTTCTGGCATTTCCTTCCCTCACCTAGCTCTCACCCTGACATTCCTCACCTGCTGCTTCATGATTGAGTCTCTTGAGAACAGATGTCACCAGTCATTCCAAATCATAGGATATTTTGTGATATTGATGCTTGCTGTGCATAACAGATGTTTTAAATGCTCCTATTGACAAAAACCATCCCTAGCACCATCTCAAAGAAATATTCCTTTCTTTGCTATAGGCAGAGACCTCTTAAGGAAGGGGATTCTCTTGGCAACAAGTTGTACATAAGTTCTTGGCTAGCTGAGATTCAGATATGCTGGCCTGCTCTCCACCATGGAGAAGGGGACAACTTGGAGCGCATGGGCTAGGAGAAGGAAGGCAGCAACCCTCAGCCCTTACAGGAAAATGTATCTGGGCTGGTTTCTGATGACTTCAGGAAAATCTGTTGTTGCTATCTGCTTCTACCTGAATGGAAACTGTCAAAGTTTAATTGCTTTCTTTTGTCCCTGAGCTAAGACACTACCCTGGCAGTAAAACACTGGGAGCCACATCCTGTTTAGCATTTATGGTATGGCAAACCCACTACATCAACAAGAGTTAAACTGTTCACAAAAGCCATATTTAAAGAATTTTCCTTCTGATTTAATCTCTTTAAGAATCAGATATATACTTGCAGTGCTTTCTTTAATCAAGTCAAGCAAAAAAGAAGTTATAAAGGCAAATAATATAATAATATTTTCATTTGTGATAAACCAGCTTATATAAATATAATGAGAAATTTGTTATTGTTCTTGTAGTCCCCATTACTGTTACAGTGTCAGATTAAATGTTTTTTAAACCATTACTGAATTTTTCACAAATTGAAAGATCCTTGATTTATAAGCTCTGAAGGGAAAGGGAGTCACAGAGATTTTCATATCAGTGAAAAAAATATAATAACCTGGGACCCCTGGGGAAGTGTTTTATTTATTCAGTGGGAGATTTTGTATGGAAAGTCTAGATTTCTTGAAACAATGTGCTGTCAAAGTACTGAGATAAAGCTGTTACCTTTATACGTGCTGCGAATATTATGCTAGTGTACACTTATGCTACTGGTGGGGAAAAGTGTCCTTTAAATAGAAGTATTCAAAATTTATTGTGAGTGTCATATGTATAAAAAGCTTGGTAGAGATGTATCTAGGTATTTAAATATGCTTGTGTTAGAAATTATGTAAAAAATCTGAAGGAGTAAAAACTGAGATATTAATCAAATATTAACTATTTTAAAATTTAATTAGGTATGCAATATTTTATTCATATTTTTAAGTCAGAAAGAAATTTAGTTCTGAGTAGGAGTTGACTGGTTCCCAAATTAAAAAAGAAGACATAATAGCTAATGTATAGTACTAGCAATTGGTGTATTTTGATGTGAGTGAACAGAATGAGCATTTATGCAGATGATAATGAGCCAGAAATTTTAACTGAATAACTATTTTTGTAAAGTAGTGCTTTAGACTGTTTTTCTTTGTTACATTTCACAGAGCATCATATATCAGTCATTCAAGAGATCAAAAATGCATGATGGCATCATCCACACATTTTACATGAAAGCACTTTTAGCATCTATGTTAGCCCATGTACATAAAGAAAGCACCTTACAGGTGAAATCCACACTTTCCCTGCTCAGCAGGTTTTCATTTAACCTGTTTTGGTTAGAAAAATAGAGGTTTGAGCAATTAATTTATTTTTATGAAAAAATAATCATTTTGGAAATTTTACTTTAAAAATCTCCAGGTGAAAAAAATTCTCAAAATTCCTAAATAGACAACTGTATAATTTTTAACCAGGGAGAGAAATATTATGGTTTGGATACACAGTACTAAAAACCTAGGGGAGTCCAAACTCATTTGTTTCATGTACCTTTGAAACTTACAGCACAAACTTCCTACTCAACCTCATACTTCATGATGCATTTTGCTAAAGGAACTACTATGATGGATCACCAAGAAATGAATATTTCATTAGGACAGCTTTAATTTTTTAAATTATTTCAAAATCCTTCAGTTTTATGTTGAGCCTATTTATTTTTTCTTTATATATTTGTCTGAATTTACTGGATTTCTAAATCAAATAATTGCAAAGAAACTGAAATGCTAGACAACTGATTTGATAAATGGTAGACAAATGATTTAACAATTTCTGATTTTGTTGTTTTCCTGTCGCCACTTCTACTTCTCCCACCTTCCCCTATTTACAAATATTTTAGTTTTTAATAAATCTGCATTTTTTTACAGTTAAAAAATAATTTATCAAACAGTAATCCTTATAAAGGTACACTGTGGCCATCAGCTATGTTGTTAGTACACATTTAGTAACATTTTTACTGGCATTTCTATGCAGTGCAAAATGTGTTGACATTAGCTTCACAAAATATTTACTTTAGAATGTGAGGTTTTTTGGACCCTGACTACTATTAAGTATATTTCAGAAGACTTCAAATTATTTCATAGTGATGTGATAATAAGTTTGGGTTCAGCATCTGAAATCCTTGCATTCATAGAACTTTTCTGAGTTTAATGGGATTTTTTCTGCAGGAAGGATTCAAATCACTAAGGATGTATATAGAAGAAAATAATTCTGTTGCTGATGCTTAACTGAAGGCTATTGTCAAAATTACTCATTCTAATAGGCAAAACACAGACGCAGGAAAGCAAAAGGTTGAAAATATTAACTTCATTTTTGAATCGGGAAATAAACATAATAAATGCAAGTAGATGTGCATAAACAAGGTTTCAGTCTTTATATTGCTTTAGGATTCTCAGTTGCTGCATCATCTTCCACATATTTCTAACAGTCAATTTGCCTTAATTACCATTGTACTCTCTGAAAGCTCTACTGGCAGATCCTCAAGCAGGGCAGAGAGACCTATGCCTTTTCACATATATTTCCATTTAGGCACAATTATCCTGAGTTACCCTGAGTTACTTCTTTCCTACATGCTCTATTGAGATTAATTTAAATGGCAGAGGTGCAAGCACAAGGAGATTCAGGTCCTGCCATTTGGGAACCCAGATTTTATCTGGACTCCAGAACAGAAGATTGAGCCTGCCTACTTCTAATTTAATTCCATGTGCTTCTTATTTTTCCTCCTTATAACTCTTAGGGAGAAATGATTTCTCTGGGAAAAACCCATGAGCTCTTTGGCATACAAGTCCTTCTCCAGGTACCAAATATACAGGTATTTCATGCTTTGCAAGTAACAACATGGAAGAGTGCCTGAGACTCTTGTTTTTGCTCAGAAATATGTAATTGTAAAAGCACTTCTGGGCTTATATTCATATTGCCTAACTAACTTTGAGTATTCACTTAATTAAAGCAATTAGATTAGGGACTCACTCATTGTGGAGTCTCTCTGTAATCACTGGAGACAGACAGACTTTGCTGGATGTTTCTAGAAGTATTGCTTGTGTTCTGCTGTGGTACTCTGGAGTGGGAATAATCCAGCCAACATGTAGCTATTGACTGCACCTCACCATTTCATGTGGCACCAGGCTGTGCACCCCAGAGCAGAGAAACATCACCCCACAAAAGCTGCGCCACCCCTTGCCTTAGAGTTGGGCATACTTCAGGGTGCTCAGGCTATACAATTCTTATTTCTGTTGATTGCTGGGCAAGCTTAGTTTTAAATCGTTTACAATTCACTTTGGAAATTAAAGGGGGATAGTGGTAAATATATAAATTGTCTCTATGTAACAACAATAAAAAAAAATTTAGTCTTATTTCTTCTCAAAGGAACAAGGGAGGTGCAAACGTCAGTGTTCAACAGTAAAAGCTTGGTGGAAGTTAAGATGAAGTTAAAGGCATGTGGGAGGAATTTTAGCTAACATGATAACTGTTGATCCACGTAACTCTCTTAGGGGCGGAGAGAGATTTATTTTCTTCTGTTCTTTTCTTTTCCCTATTGATTGCTTGTTCAAGCTATTGAAATACTGATTTAACCGATTTAATGCTGCTATATGTGCAACATCTACATGATGCTGAAATATAGAGGGTGTGGATGCATTTGTAGGTAGGGGCAATTCCTTTTACTGTGGATTTTTATTAATATCCCTTGAGGTAAAAAAGCAGCCTTCAGTTTCTAGGCAGGGATAGTAAAGGAGGAATACCAAGACTGGCGGGAAGAAATGCAGGACCTTGAAACACCACAGTTTGGGTTTGAGACTGAAGTCACCACAGCACATTTACTCTTGCAAATTAGTTTTACTCACTTCACTGGAGCCTGCACATGAATAATATTTACACGTCAAAACCCTCCATATGGTTGATTGTGCTGTTATCATACAATCTGAAGTCTTCAGCTGTCACTTAGCTGTTGCAAAATTTGCCAAGTCTATGCTAAGGTCTGGGTCTTAGCCGGTCATGCGTGTGGGTGCCTTGAGCTGTGCTGTTCAGCATCCAGCAAGTGGCAGATAGCCTGACTTCTCCTCTAACTGGTCAGCATTGCATGACACAAGCTCCTGCACAGTGCTACATGCAGTTCTCATTGCTCCTTCCAGACCTTCCCTGTAAGTGCAGCTCAGAAGCAGGACTGAGAGGGAAGGCATACAATCATTTCTGTTAAAGACATTCTGGTTACTTGTTCTGGTTACTCACACAGTGGGAGAGAGAAAAAAAAAAAAGGGAAAAAATCAAGGAATGGGTAGATGCTTGATTTCAATGAGCGTTTTATGTAGGAGAATATTTTTGACACAGATTACATCTTGTTCTCCTATTGCAGTTCGTGTCTTAGAGCAATGGAAGCATAGGAACCTGAGGATGTTCAGGTGTTGTCCCCTTACTCCCGAATAGTCTAGATGGAAACACAGATGCTGTTTGTTATGTTTTTGAGGGTGAAGTATTATTACTTGATTGTCAGTAGTCATAGTAACACTGCTTTCCCATGGCTGTTGAATGCTTGGTGATGAAGGTTTCTTTAGTTCTGGCAATCTGTTTTTCTGTTTGTTTAGTTTTCTTGTCAGAATTTGTTCCCCTGAGTCTTCAGAACTAATCTGACAGGTTAGCCTATAATTTAACATGTCAAAAACTGGAGGTACTTCCACAATTTTGATACAGAACTTCTGTTGGTGCCTCATAGTTTTATTTATTCTGCCAAATTGTTCTAATACCCTAAATTTAGGACAGGCTTTGCAGCTGGTGTTAATGGGCAAAGCTTCAACAGGGCTCTTAAGACATGTCTACACAGGTGGGTGCAGACAGCTGTGAAATTCTCTGTCCACTCTGTGAGCCAGCCAAAAGCAAGCCAGCTCTGCTCTGGAAGTTGTAGAGCTGCATTAGTGAGATACTGTGCCCACGCATTTATCTACTGCCTCTTTGGCAAAATTTCCAGGTCTGAGCTGGCTCTTGTCTGTCTCTTCTGGAAGGTGGACAGGAATGTTTACATCTGCCTCCATTCTTCATCTGAGAAGGCATATCCCTGGCTGCTGCTAAGGCCTTAGCTTCTGCTACATTTTAGTTCCAGTTCCTTTGATGAGTTTTGCTGACATCTGTTCAGTTATTGTTTCTTCAGATCTTTTTTAACTTCTTGCAGTTGTTCTCACAGGCCTGATTGAGTGTCCCTCAGCACACTCCTGAAAGCAGTTTACGTTGCCTGTGAGCCTGTTGCTGTCACCAGCACGTGTCTCTGCTGGGGTGGGCTACAGTTCTGTGTGTGTGTGCATGAACGGATTAAATCCTGGCTCATGCAGAGTGTGCAATTGACTTGTCTCTGTTGGTCTGAGTGGACGCTCAAGGGCTGCCCTTTTGTGTGATACAAAGCAAAACCAAAACTGTGAGTGGTGCTGGGTTTTGCTTTAAGCCCCCCTGTCACCCTTAGGACACAAGACTCCTCCCATAGAGGGGTGGCAGGGCAACCCCAGGTTAATCTTTAAGCATCTCCTTATCATTTCATAAATGTTTCTAGTAACTGGCTTGAAAACATAGGTGCAGGAACACGTGCTTACTGCCATATTTGAAGCGAACTCCTTTGAATGCCAAAGGTATTGTAAACAGCTAGTGCTGTCATGCACAAAGGCTACTTTTCCTCCCCAAAGTCTCAACAGGAGACAAGTGCCACCTGTGTGCTCTGTAAAGCAGGAAGCCCAGTGTTGATATAGTTTCTCCTGTGGGAGGTGGTATGGGAAGGTCACCAGTCCATGCGTCTGCAAAGCTGACTGGTGAGAATATGTAGGTAAACTGGACACGGTGCTAGGAGATAGTGCCACTTCTGACTTCTTGAACTCTCAGTCTTTGGGGCAGAGGGACAGTGAGGGGTGATGGGCGCATATCCTGATTTCTGTTTTGGGTGGTCTGAACACACTGTTTAAAAGAACTGACAAAGTAGGTGATCATTGTGGGAAAGATTTCAGATACACAAATTGGACAGAGGAGCAAGTTCTTTATTTTGTCCAGGGTAAATGCAGACACCTGTGACAGGGACAGATAGTGTAGCCAGAGGAAGAAAAGTGCACACAGAAGGAAAGAAAAAAAAAAAATTAAAAAATTTTTTACATGGTTAAGTTAAATAGAAATGGCTGTATCTGGAGATAAGGTGATAGGTAAGTAAAAGTCAAAAGCAGCTGTTTAATAACTAATATATAAAGCAAGTGTTAAAGCAGAAGTAATGAAGAAAGCATGTGCAGTGAAACCATATGAAAGTGGTAAAGATAGGAAGAGTCTGCAAAGTTTCCAGATTTTATAATTCTATTACATTTCTAAGCTAGGCAGTGCTTTCAGAGTTTTTTAGGCCAGCACCCTCAGCTGCAGGGAAAACAATGGGGAGCAGATGACCAGTCTTCTGGGGTTACTGACCACACTGTCTGGAAAAAGGAAAAAAAAATCAACCCAATAAGTATTTTTCCACATGTAATATGTATTTTTAATTGAGGATGTTTTATCACATGGGTGCTCTGTGTTTAAAAGAGGCCTGTGATTTCAGCATAAGGGGATCCTCCACAAAGCCGCATTGGGAGTTCCGGTTGCACCTCCCCAGCTGTGCGAACCTGCCTCTGTCTGCCTTGCAGGTCCTTTGTCCTCTAAAAACTGAGGAAATTGAGTCTAGTTTTGTTTGTTTATTTGTTTTCTTTTCCTAAAAATGGATTCTCATCCCTAGAAGAGATGGGATTTCTGAAATCTGTATTTTGTGTTTTTCTGATTTCTACCAATAAATTAAACTGGACTTTTTTTCTGGCTCTTGCTCACCAACCAACACTCAACCTGCTGAAATTGGAATTAGACAAAAAAAAAAAAAAAAAAGAAAAGAATTAAACTCAGTATAAATCTCTGTGATAATTAGGTAGTGTTAAGAAGATTGTAAAGCAAAAAAATAGTAATTAAAAAGATTTTCTTTGAACTCAAATCCTTCTTCCATTTGAAAAAAACCCCAACTGAACAATCGCTCTTAACTGGGGGCACAGTCAAGTTGGAAATGCAATTTGGAAACACATACAAGTCAAAAAAGGTGAATGTCAGTTCAACTCTATTGAGTGCAGCAGCATTATGCCAGTTTTGAGCTAGATGAAGATCTGATTTACTTTATATGTTGAGTGTGATTTAAAATTATGACATTAAATTTATAGTCATTTTATACTCACTCTTGCAGAAATAAAAGAGGAAAAAAACCTCCTCACGTTATGTGTGTTTGACAGAAGCATGTCTATTCACATATTCACAATGTCTTTTCCCATTTTCCACATCTTTGTGTGCCTGCCATCTGCTGATGTGCTTTGTTTAATTTAGATGATAAGGTTCCTAGGATATCAATCTAACTTTTACTATCTTGCCTCTGAAGTATGGGTGGTAAGTATAATAATGATAGCTAATTAGAAGAAATAGAACATTGATAAAAGCTTTATTCTCAATGACCTGTTATTTCTAGTTTGATTAGGTAGGTGGGTGCAAAGCTTAGATTGAGATACTTTCTGCTTCAAGTATAACCTGTGGTACATGGTGCTTTTGGGAACTCTCACAGAGGACATGTCGACACACTCACATGACTAAAACTCTCAGTTGAAACATTTAGTGCTGCACAGCAGAAAATGCTGCTGAGGGAAATAAAGCGTTCATCGCTGATACACAGAATTCGGTGCTGCTGCTGCTGTTTTTGCTATTACTGTTCCAGATGTTCAAAATTAAGCTTTCGATTGTCAGCTCTGGGGAAATATTCAAAGGAGCAAAGAACAGCTAGCTCTGTAACTCCCACTGAGAGTCAACGTGCATGAGAATGCAGATAGCATTGTGTAGGTTAATAAAAAAAGTCCAAACTACTTTCTGGGCTCCTGACTTTTGAATTGTTGTAATGGGGTGTAAAAATCAGAATGACAGAAATTAAGTTCTACTTAAAAGATGAGGATCACTTGTAGGTACTTTTCTCCATCTGGCTTCTGGAGGAAATCATATCTACAGTTTGTTGGGAGTCAGTGTTGGAAATTAAATCCAAGCAGATAGGCACCCTAGAAATGTTTACTTTCCTCTGTTAACATTGGTTTCTATTTGCCTCTATATGAGCTGGAAAATTTCTTTTTTTTCCTTTTCATTGTTTATAGCTTAACAAAAAGTAAGCAAGGGCTGTCATCAGGGTTGATTTATACAGAAGGAGAGGGCCTCCAGATGAGCATCAGATCTAGTGAAGTGTGTCCCTTGTCACGTAAACATCCATCCATCTCCTTTCTTCAACAAACTGTCTCTCTCTTTCCTTGGGATGTTAGAGTTAAATCACCAGGTGATACAGGCACTGGGCATTTGACTATGGTTTTCCCCCTCCTATGTGAAGGTTTTAGTATCAGTTTCTCACAAGCACTGCAACAGCAAATGAGCACAATAGGCAAAACACTCAGCTCTGCTTTTACTCCCAGTGGGTCCAACAGAGAACAGAAGCCAAAGTGATATCATAGCCTAAAAAGAAAGAAATCCCATTTCATCCATTGGCACAGCTTTATATACTTTCCAATGTTTTATGTTCAGTCATCTTTTTGCCATAAAGATTATCACCTATCTGAAGCTATCTGTACCCTCCAGTCCTTGATCCCAACACTTCTGTGAAAGCCTTTTGCATCTGTCCTCTACTAGTCTCCTTCAACAATTGCCTGTGGGCTTTTTGTTTTCTGCCAGCCAGTTTGGTGCAGTTTTTCAGGCTGACAGGCTTTGTGCATGTTCAGAAAGATTTGCTTTCAAATATGAAGTAGCTGAGTCTTTGCTTATTGAACTTGTGCATGAAAAAATGGTTCACTTACCCATACAAAATTGCAAGCAAGCATTTGCTTTCAAAAAGATGTCCTTTTGTGGCTTTTTCTCATATGCTCATTAAGCATGCCAAAGTGCGTAGGAATAGAAAAAGGGATTTAAGATGCTTTAAGAAAAGAGCATGTTCTTGTTCTGTTGTTATTCATTTGTACTTGTTAGTGTGTAGAGATTTCACTCAGCCTCACTGGAATCACTACCATCCAGACATGTCATAATAGACAACCCTTGTCCCAGAGATTTGCCAGGCTAAAGAAATCATGGGCAATGGTCCAGAGAAAGGGACAGCAGAGAAATGGAATTACTTGGCTGAAGGCGCCCAGGATTTACTATGATCTGGAGAAGAGGGAAACACATGCCTGTGCCTGTGTCATGGCTCTGTATAAAGCTGTAAGTCTGTCCTGTTGTTTCAGTGCAGAGCTGCATCCCTTTGCCCTCATGAAGTGGTCACTCGTGGGGGACATTAGTTGCAGAAATTAATTTGTGTTCTGTATGTATCTCTTATTAGTTAATTTTATTATTTTAATGTTGAATTTTCTCCTAGGACTGGTATTTTGAAAGCTAATTGTTAATTCCTAGGCTGCCTGGTTCACCTTGAGGAACTGAGTCCTTTGCAAAAGATTTTTGCATTAGTAGATTTTTGTGACTGGATACAATTAGGGCACATATTCCACTGCCCTAGGACTAGACTCTGGTACAAAGCTACATACTGTGTCAGATGGAACTGCACCAGTGTGCAGGAAATGCTTTTCAACATTGGGGAGAATGATTCTCTTCCATGTGCCAGGCTGCAGAAGGTTGTTATATGTACTGCAGCCTACCAACACCTGGAAATTTGTTGCAGTATGAGAAAGAAAAAAATAATTTCCCACTTATTTCCTGTTATTGCAGGAGCCCTTTTTCCTCTGGCTCTTTGTTTACAGAGAGTGTAGAAATCATGATGGTAACCTTTGAATGGCTATACAAAATATTGACATTTGAGGGGAGGGGTGTGTGTGCATGTGCCCACATGGGTGTATGCTTGTTAGAAACGGCAGTAGGAAGGAAATTCTCTGTCCCTTCTCAAAGGTTACTTAAAATCCAAGCAGGACATTGTATTTCTGTGCTCACTATAATGAAATTCCTGTGTTAAGGTGCATCCCTAAATGACAGGACTAAAACCACTAGGCTCTCGTTAGTGGAGAACTGGTATTTTACTTGTGTTAAAATAAAATACTCAAGCATCATGAAAGCCTGGAACCTCAGAAGCACAAAGTCACCAAATTTCTTTCGCTATCAAAGGCAGGCTGATACATGAATACTTTTAAGTACCAATCTGTTAAGGATGCTGAGTTACCTGTACATGTTATTCTTCAGTCTACAAATCAAGTGTAATAGGCATCAGAACCATTGGAGATATTATTGCCTATCACTCCACAAGCATGTGATCATTGGAGAAACATAGATACCACCACCACCCTCACACCCTCCCCCCCCCTTAAAATACAGGCTATCAGTGTGCTCAGGTAGTGGACTAGAAGAAGATGGATGAATTACAGGGCTCTCTGGGAGCCACAGGTAACAGAAATGATGATGCTACATCAGCACTTCCTGGTACTCAGCAGCTCTGCTCTGCTCTTACTCAGAATAGTGCTCCTTCATAATGCGCACTGAGTATATTAGGCTTGTTATGATCTCTGAAAAAACAAAGCAGGACAAAAATTTTTTGTTTGCATATATGTAGGTATATGATTGTATTTGTGCACAAATCCAGTGGCAAAATGTCATATGTCCCATTCTCTTTAAAGTTACAATATAATGAATCATAAATGTGAGGAGATGATTGCACTCTTTTTTGTATCTTTCCTGTGACAGTTATGATTAGGATGACATATACGTTTAGCAAATAAAACTTGTGCAAGTGTCCTTATTCTTGGAGGAACATGGGAATTGCTGCATTAAGTGTGTTTAGGGTAATACTACCCTGATCAGTATCAGTACTCAAAAATAAAATAACATAAAAGCTAACTGTACTTAAGTAACTGATTTTTGATTGCCTGAAAAATCTAAAAATCTTTTTTTTTTTTTAGGTTTATCTCCAAAACCATATCCAATTCAAAGAAAAGGTTGTGTTTTTTATCACTTTCAAACAAAAGAACATTTTGAAAATAGGAGAATTAAATGCTTTAATCTTTTTCAAAAAAACATTTTTTTATTTTTTTTTTTTTCCAACTGGAAATTTCACCCAGTTACACTTGGATTTTTGAATATCTATTCACATCAACTGATCAGGTCAGATCAGGTAAGGTATGTGCTTTATGAATAACTTATTTGAATGGAAAATTTTACTAACCTTGAAGAAAACAAATTAATCCCCAAGAAGTTCACTCCTAAGATTCTGCTTCTGGCTGGTGCTTCTCATCTGAGCCATGACAATAGTTTATTTAGTTTTTCTATCACTTGTCTCTAGGACAAAAATTTCCATACTTTTTCTAAGTAAAGGTGGAGATAACAATTTTATTATGCATGTTGAATGCTTTATACAGTTCTTCTAGACTTGCTGACATAATGATGTCTTGTGGCAGTGCTTTTTCTAGATTAGTATTGTAGCATGTAAAAAATTATTTTCTTTTAGTTGATTTTCTTGTTTCTGTGAGCAAGCAATGCTTTAGAGATTTAAAAAATGTTATTGGATTTACCTATAAAGATAACAAGTTTTGTTCCTGTGGCACCAACTGTGAGAGTGTGTTCATTATTTATACACAGACAGTGCTGCTCAAAATGACAATTGCGAAGTGTTGACAAAAGCAAAAAATTGCACTTTATATAGTTGTACTTTCTCAGACAAATGAGGGTGTAGTAATAAATTTAGACTTAATCTTGGTATAATATATATTTATACAAATATTTTCTGGGCCTTGCATGGGAGCTATTGTATCAATCATTCCCACAAATTCCTTTCCCTTGATAAATTCATTTATACCATATTTGGTATAAATGAAAGAAAGAAAAAAAAAATTGACTTTCCTGCTTTCTGGTCGTGTGAGATGCAGGACACATGTTGCCACATCTCACTGTCAGATAAGCTGCTCTGCCTCTTTTGTCTTGGAGCATCTAATCATGATGAACACTGTTTGAAGTAAAAACTGAATGAATGCGGCTCTGAAATTTCTCTGCTGGTCTACGGGCAGGTTGCAGATAAAAGAGCAGCACAATTCTACTGCGACAGAGCCGACTGAGGGACCAGCTGTTGAGATAGAATTAAACTTAGGGTCAGGAATTAAGCTTGAGAAAACATTAATAATTTGTCTTGGAAGCAGCAGAGAAGGTAAAAATAGCATCAATAATTTTGTTTGGCAGTTTTGGTGTCTGGGAGGAGGAATCTGAAAAAAAAACCATATATTGGGCCTTATGCGTTGAGGAGTGGAATATTAGCTGCCTGACGCAGCACCTGGGGTGGGTATCATGGTCCCCATGGATGGCTGGTTTCCTTGGGATCTGCTGGAGCTGATTGATCGAGCTGTCACGGCCCCTTATGTGTCAGAGCCGGGGGAGGCCCGTGAGGAAAAATTTTAATGGTGCTTGTCGTCAAAGAAAAATGTTGTGCTTCTCACTTCAGTGGCTCTGCTGATACCGTCAAAGAGGTGCCTGCACTCATCCTGTCTAGAATCATGGCAGACTTCCTCTTTCCAGCCTGATCTTTACTGGGGTTTCACATAGCTCCTGTTCACTGGATGTGTCTCTTCTGCACTATTAAAGATGGTGAAGGGACTCCAGCTTCTTAGAAAGATAAAGTCTAACAGCTCTAGACTACTCTAGCTAGGTACAAAAATAATGAATATGTAAGATTCAAATAAATGTAATCTTGATTGCAGGATGAGAGAACTAAGGAATTAAGTATTTACATAGTGGGGTTTGCTGTGGTTCATTTGTTCTTGTTAATGTACGTTTTCATATCTTATAATTTGTCTACATCTATGGAGCAGCTCAGTGCTGGTTCATGTCTGTAGACCGGACATCGGAGGGGGTATGCTGGCAGAAGGGCTGGTGAGACACAAGTTTCTGCTGAAGAAGAGCAGTGCCCGTCCCTGAGGGGAGAGGACAGAGCAGGCCAGGAGGAGCCCAGCTGGTGAAGGAGTTCACAGGAGCTGCAGCAGTGGCAGCTCTCGCACAAGTTGGCAGGGAGGAGGAGGTGGTGAAGATTGCAAAAGCAGCGTACATGTTTTTATGATGGATTCTGCTTCCTTCTCATGACCTTGGAAACTTATGGGATAGGGAGGGATTTGAGTATGTGTGGTAGAGACTTCGTAACAGGCACATTGGGAAAGATTGGCAAAATTTTTATCCAAAACCCTTCTACTGCCCCAGCAAAAAAACCCCAATAAACCAAACCAAAACCTGGGTGTGATTTGCATAATCTCAGAAAACAGAAGAAATGTGGATGAGCAAAGTTGTTTGCTATTTTTTTCCATAATTTCATGATGACATTTGTAAATCAGAGGTGTTCTGTTCCCAGCTGATGTGAGCCCGAGTTCTGCAGAGGTGCCTGTGGGTAGCAGAGTAACAGGCCCTCAGATTCTAGGATCAGGGCTGAGGTCCTTTGGAACAGAGGACACAGCTGGGGTCTGCTGCCTATAGCTCTGAAATGGCTAGAGAAACCCTGACGCACCTGCCCACCCTTTTGCTGGCAGACTGAGGCATTTTAGGTTTAAGTGTTGCTCTATTTTGAATCTGAAATAATAAATGCAATGATCTCAAAAACCTTGTGGGGTAGGAGCCCAAAGGGGAAAAGAGTAGGGGGTTGTCTTAGAGGGCTTTCCAGAAACAGGGCAGAGTTTTTCTTTTTGCAGTGAAATAAGATGTTAGAGAAATATCATGGGAATATGAAAGGAAATGGACAATTTCATATTGTGTGGATACAGGTGGAGGAAGCCACATCCAGGTCTAATTTTCATCTTGTTAGGGATGTCACTGCCAAGTTTTGGTTCTGTGTTCGACCTCCCTGAGTTAGAGGAGAAAGCAATTATAGGTGCTACTGAAAATAAGTTAAGGAACAGCAGGAAGAAAGATATAGCATTAGGTAATTAAATAATTGTACCTCTCTGCCCACCATAATACAGGGATATTTATAGTTACTGCGAAAAAAATAATGCCTTCATAAAAGTAAGAGTGCTGTGGTTGTTGTTGAGATTACTTCATTTAAACTTTTCTTCTTCTTTACAGTGACACTTAGGAAACTTTTGAGTGCTCTATTAATTTGTGAGTAACTGTCATTAGATCAGTGTAGTTGCAGAGTTTGCTTTCATATTGCCAAAGCTTCTATGAAAGTAAATACTTTTTTCGTACATAAGCACTGAGAAGTCTCATCTTTCACAGTTAAACTGGACAAATTGCTGATCAGCAAAACTTTTCAGAAGGAAAAATATGGTTTTTTTATTCTGCTAAATGTTTTGGTCTGAGGGGGACAAGTTTCCCCTTGCATTATGTTCCTCAATAGAAAATTCCCTCAACCAAGCTGTTGAGCAAGCTTGAAACTAGGAGGCAAAATGCTGTTAAAATTAGCCTTCAAGTTTTTTTAAAAACATTCTAGTATAGCTTTATTCTGCTATTTAAAAACTTGTTTCTATATTTATTGCTGTTCCCTTCAGAGTGAGTTCTTTAACAATCTGCAGTATGATAGGATGCTTCCTTCAACTCTTTAAAAAAGTTTTAATGTTAGAACTTAGCATAAGTGTATCAGGGGATCTGTCTTGCTGTCAGTTTTTGAAAACAACTCCATTTTGAAGTCAGTGGGGATATCTGTTGAAAAAGGAATGGCACAATATGGCCTAGGGCTACTAAGTTGCTCACTTGATAAATGTTATAGGAAATGTGTTCTGATTATTGCACTCTTCCTCTTTTTGGTAAGTGCCTTACTGCCAAGGAAACTATCCATTAACTTCTCCTGGTTAAAGGTTTCACCATGAATATGTTTTTTCTGCCTGAGCGGTATCAGTTGAGAAGAGGGAGGGGAATGTAGTCTGACAGCTGTCCCTCCTGTAGAGCGCTGGTAGTTCTTCAGCAATTGTGGAACACCAAAGACAAGGGGTAAGAATCCATAAAGAGGTAACTTGTCATACTTGGCATTTTAGGCCAGATACCGAAGAGGGTATATTAGTACTACTTGACTGACTTTGAAAAGAATCATTGGGTTTAGTATCTAAGGTCTTCGATCTTTTTAAAGAACTCCCAATGTGGATATAGTTTGTGGTGTTCATTAATGTTAATAGTAAAGCAACAATGATTCTTTTCATTTATTTGACTTCCAGGTCTTCCCTGGAAGACCTGGAAGACTGAAGCTGTTTATATAACGTAATTACTTTTAGCCTCAGTGGAATGGCCCATGTGAGCATCTACACATTGGTAGTGTTGCCAAGCAGTTTTGGTAAACACACTGCTGAGTTTTGATTTACAGTTTGAGCAGTACAAAGATGAAGATAATCCTTAATATTTTGGCCAACTTCAGGAACTGGGTGTATTTTTAATATCTAATTCCTGCTAATTATGAGCGCTTATTAGCAAAAGGTGAATACTTCTCATTGAAGGTCAGATATGGAAGAAATTCCACAGAAGTTATTCAGTAAGTTCTAGACTAGGAAGTCCCTGAGGTGAAAATAGTTGGAGCCCAGAAACGTATTAATGGAAAGAAATATAGTGCAAATTTCCCCCATTCTTACTCTTTCCAAGGCATCTGTTTATAACCACTATTGGAGAAAGGCAAATTCAGCCTCACCATTCTTATGTTAAGAGACCTACTCCTTCTACTGCAGTTGTTAATCGTTCCATGCTCTGGCTCTGCATATCACAACTGAATAGAGTAATGTCTAAGGCAAAGTTGCTCTTACCAAAATCAAAGTTTTGTGCAGGTACTAGGAGTTAGTTTTCAAGTGTAATGTATTAGAGAAGGGGAACTGAGTCCTATCTCCGTAGATGAAACTGGTACACATGATTGCACTCACACACAGCTACATCATAAGCCTGATGTAAGGACAAGACTCTGTAAAGAGAAAAGGAAAGAGAAGGATCAAACTTTAAAGTATATTTGGTTCTTCTATTCTGATACAACATTGTAGGAAACAATCCTGAAAACAACTACATATGCTCACTTTACTGGGGCTTATAGGTATCAGCAGTTCTTGGACCTCAAAAAATTCAGTCTGTGCAGCAAGTATTACTCTGAGCTAGCTGGAAAAACTGAAAATAGATTTTTTGTAATAAAACAGCATAATTTTTATTTTTTTTTGTTTGTTTGTTTGTTGGGTTTTTTTGTTTGTTTTTTGTTTTTTTAATGAAGTACTCTGAGGTCCAAGAGAGATTTCTGATCACACGTGAACAGGACAGCTTAAAATTTCTTTGTGTCTGTTGTGGTTTTGCAGATAGATAGTCTAAGTTCAAGTCAGTGTTGTTATTGATGTGAAGTAGGGATGTTGCCCATGTCTCTTTCACCTAGTAGGGAGGTTTTACCCTTTTCTGTAAAAGCTCACACTTTTTCAAAATAAAATGCATTTTGCATTTCATACTGAATCTAGACACATACCCTGAAACAACTTTACTTTTCTGTCTGCTTCTGCTCCTCCCAGTTTCAGTGAATTGTCTTGCTTTCTGACCAGCTGTGGCTAGCCATGACATTAATTAGAGATTAGTAAAGTTGGAAAAACACTTATATCAGCTTATGCTGTATGAAAACTAGGTTGGCAGTATTCATAACTTCTCCCTGACACCTGAATGACTGCTCTGATTTTTTCCACATAGTGATCAACATAGTAAGACAGCAGCTTTGATGTGTGTGTTCATTCCTCTATTCACCAGTGCAGTCTCATGTTTCTATTTCATCATTTTTCTGTTAAGCGTAAGTTCATATCAGTTTTTTCAGCTCTTTTCAACAAGAATATTGTTTTCTCAGTCACCTTTTCAGTGCTAATAACAATGGGATTTTAATCTTTTATTGAGTGTCTTATGTGCTACTGCATTCAAGTAATGAAGATAATATGTTCTTGTCACCCTTGGGGAACAAGAGGCTGGAGAGCAGTCGTGCATAGAGGGACCTGGGGATTCTGCAGGGCTGAATCTGACTTGATGATCCTTGTGGGTCCCTTCCAACTCACAACATTTTATGATTCTATGATTCTGTGATACCTTGACACTTGTTTTACAAAGGAATATGCAAGAAGTAACCAGAGCCAGCTGTTCTTCTGATGTTCTTCTTCTGAGGCAGAGCTTTGTTGCCACCAGCAGAGTTATGCCCAGTTTTACAATCTCATGGCATGCCATAGATGTTTTTTATCTCTGAATGAATATATTCAAAAGCATTTTCCTGCATTCTAATCCTTGCTGTAGAAAGGTAATGCTTCCAAGTGTTGCCCTCTAAGCCACTAATCACTTGCTTAGTTTCCTACACTTTTGTTTTTAACCTCTTCTTCATGACTGATGAAGATAGTTTTAGTCTGGAATATAAGAGTTTTTTAGTATGATGTATATGGGGAAAACAGTTTTTTAAAAATCCAGGTAGACTGGGACCTGCAAATGTTTCATTATATAAAAGTATCAGATGAGGAAGGATAATTGTGTGAATGTAAACTTGAGTAACTCATTAAATGTGCTAAAAATATGCAAGTAGTCTCCTGATTTGACATTAAGTTGAGATTAGTTGAAAAATAAAAGCAGCTGCTTTGCCATTATAAACAGAATTCAACACTTTCCCTTATCCTCTTGCCAAGCTGATACTTAGTCTTATCTTTTAATTAAACCTGAACTGTAAAATACATGAGTCTAGCATGCCAGTTTATTAAATGAAATATCAATAGGCACACAGTATTCTCAGCAATTAGCATTCTGTAGAGTTTTCTGGGTTTTTTTTTCTCCTTACAGAATGGACACATTAAAGACCCCAGTTTCATTGCAACTCAGAGTTTAGAGTCACTGATTATAAATAAATTAATGTCTTGTGATAATTTTTTTTTTTAGTTTCTATTAGCTTTATTTTCTACTGCAAAACCATATGTAGCCACATTAATTTTGTGTTAAACATAGACATTTCTCCAAAGAAATGAAAAGCAGAATAATAATCTCTACTGCTGATCAATCTTTGATAAGGGACTCATAACATCTTCATTCTCTCAGAAGGGAAAACTTGATCTGACACATTTTGTCTAATTCCTAAATAATTTTTCCTTTTTATCTTTCTTTTTAAACTTTTAAATGAATTCAGTCTCACTGAGGAGTTGCAGGTAAAACCCCAAGTACAGTGAAGCCAGTGGAAGCTTTCCCATTTATTGAAGGACAGTTTTCATAGGGTTCTTCAGATGGTACAGAATGAAATAATGAATCACCCCTGTAATTACTAAACAAGCACACAGTTTTGATGTAGATATTATTTATTCAGGGAACAGAAGTAAAACCTCATGGCATAGATGACCTTGCTCACTACACTAGAACCCAATTCAAAGTGATGTCAAAGAATGTAATTTCTGGCTACAATGACTAAAATCCACATCATTTAGGCATTTCCCAGCCCAGTAAAGAATTTAATTCTGTCCTAAAATAAGAAATGGTGGTGTGACCACTGACATTCTTGAACTTAAAGGTATACTTTGCTAGATTAAGACTCATGGAATCATACCTAAAATAAGAAATGGTGGTGTGACCACTGATATTCTTGAACTTAAAGGTATACTTTGCTAGGTTAAGACTCATGGAATCATAGAAAGTTTTGAGTTGGAAGGGACCCACAAGGATCATCGAGTCCAACTCTTGCCCTAGCGTAGGACAATCACAAGATTCAGACCATGTGTCTAAGGGCGTTGTCCAAATGCTTCTTGAATATTGTCAGGCTTGGTGCCATGACTACCTCTCTGGGAAGCCTGTTCCAGTGCTCCACCACCCTCTGGGTGAAGAACCTCTTCCTAACAGCCAACCTAAACTTGCCCTGGCTTATCTGCCTGCCATTTCCTCTGGTTCTATCATTGGTCACCAGACAGAAGAGATCAGCACCTGCCCCTCCTCTTCCCCTTGTGAGGAAGTTATAGACTGTGATAAGATCTCCTCTCAGTCTCTTCTTCTCCAGACTGAACAAACCAAGTGACTTCAGCTTCTCCTCATATGGCTTCCCCTCTAAGTTCTTCACCAATTTAGTGGCCTCCTCTGGACACTCTCGGGTAGCTTTATAACCCTTTTATACTGTGGCACCCAAAACTGCACCCAGCACTCAAGGTGAGGATGCACCAGTACAGAGTAGAGCAGAACAATCACCTCCCTCAACTGGCTCTTGATACAGTGCTTGTCCCAAAACTGCACCCAGCACTCAAGGTGAGGATGCACCAGTACAGAGTAGAGCAGAACAATCACCTCCCTCAACTGGCTCTTGATACAGTGCTTGTTGCACCCCAGGACACAGTTGTCCCTCTTGGCAGCCAGGACACACTGTTGGCTCAAGTACTTATGAATAATAGAGAAAGTACCAAGCAATCAAGATTAGTCCCCAAATAACTGGCTGGCCAAAAATGAGTTGAGTATATAAAAATTTAATTGGTGTCCAAATACATATATTATCAATAAAAAACCCCATCTATTCAGGACTCCAGTGATCTGAAATACTTTCACCACCTTGAAAATATTAATGATAAAGGTCAGCCTTTTCCTCAAATACACACAATGACTGGTCTTTCATTTCTGTTTAATACAGCATTACATTGCAACTTTGTGCACATTAATAATATAGTGTAGTTGTAGGACTATAATGCCTTATAACCTAGAGTAAACATAGTATATGGATCTAATACAGAATGATGTGGTAAGCAACGAGGCTAAAGCAAACATATAAGAAGGAATTCATGGTGGAAGCAAACAAGACTCTTTCCAGTAACTCTGAGCAAACATCAGGAAGGCAGTTAACTGTCAAAATGAATTGGAATTAATTATGCATGAATCTTGTGGCAAGTACAGCAGCACTGAACTCATTGAGAAATCATAGTTTGGAACACAGATTGCCATCCTGACTGCATTATATCCTGAATGTGCTTATGGTCACTTTTGGTAAGATTGCAAGGTCCATAACTAGCTTTATAGAGTACACTGTCATTAGAAGAAATCTGAGATTTTTGAATCATTGGTGATGCTTTTCAATAACCCTTGGGAACTGGTGAATTCCCTGATATATGAGTAAGGACAATAAGCTCTCTTTAAAAAGAGAAAAAGGGTAAGACTCAACAAAATGAGATCCCTGTGAAGATCTGGAAACTAATAACTAATCAATCTGCATTAAAAAAAATCAAGAGATAATAAAATTATAAAAAAACCTGTTATAAGCTTTTTAAAAAAAAGATTCTGCCAAAACAATTTAATTTCATTCCTTGAAAAGTTAACTAGTATAATAGAAGAACATAAAACAGCAGAAGTAAGAAATCTGAATTTTGGTATTGCTTTTTGACACTGTTCAAGACAATGTGACGTTCTTATAAGCAAGTTTAAGAACTATAGTCTAGCTTTAATTGATGTAAAGAGGGTGCACAACATGGATCAAAAATTTTCCACTTTAATTAGTGTGAAGTACTGGGCTTCACTTAGGAGATCACTTTTTAAGGAAGGGGCATAGCAGCATAACAGGGCAACAAGAATGATAAAAAGTTGAGAAAGAAAATTTAAGGAAAAATCTAGAAGGTTCACTTTATAGGGAGATGTTACACTAAGAAGTTGAACAGGGTTTTTTCATCATTAATTGATGACAGAAAACCAAAAAGTGTATTTTTTACATCAAATCAGATTTACATTGGATATTAAGAAACTCTTCCAAAACTTTATGGAGGATGAAGTATTGGGATAAGATATGTGGTAATGTTCAGAGATTCATGGAGTCACAGAATAATTCAGGTGTGAAGGGCCCTTAGGAGGCCATTTGTTCCAACTCCTCATTCAAATCAGATCCAAAAAGAGCAGATTGCTCAAGATGATGTCCAGTGGAGTTTTGATTATTTCCAGTGCTGGAGATTCCACAGCCTCTCTGGGAACCTGTTCAGGTGTTTCACCACCCATATGATGGAATTTTTTTCCTTGCATCTTACTGGAATTTCCCATGTTGCAACTTGTGTCCATTGTCTCTTGTTCTATTATTTTGCATCTCCAAGAAGAGTCTGGTGCTGTCTACTCTATGTCATACCACTAGGCAGCTAAACTGTGGATTTTCTGCTATTACAAGTATCATGAACAGGTCTGATAAACATCTGAAAAATGCTGGAATTTCCCTCAGTACAGGGGTTGAATGAAATGAGAATAAGTTCATTATCATTCTGTGGTCTTGTGAGTTCCTAACTTTCTATAAGTCTTTTGAATATGCAGAAAAAAGAGCATTTAGCAAATTAAGGTATCTATCTATATAGATATTGTGTGTAACAGAAAGTTCTGGATCAATTGGTCATGAATGCATTTCAGTCATTTCAGCCACACTCTTCTTATGGTTAAATATTTAAATTCCAAACCTTTCAGATTATTTTCCCTCCAAAAAGCCCAAGATGCTTTAGTCGCAGGGGAAGATTTTGTGGTCTAGTTTTCTCTGGAGTGGGGGACTTTGTAATGAATTGCTTTTACTCTAAGGGAAAAAAAAGTGCCTCATTTTATTTCCAGGAAACAGAAATTTTTGGCTCCAGAGGCAAGAGGTGACTTATACTGAGGGTATTACAAGGTGTAGACCAGTTGAGTCCCTTTATTTTTCACCAACTTCAACCAAATAAAGTTCAACTTTAATTTTGGAATATGAATATTGCAAACTACAAAGCCCTGGTTATTATATGAAGGGTTAATGAAAGCAAGAATATTTAAAGACCTGAATTATTTTTCAAGCAGGATTACTCAGGCATGAACCATGTGAGAAACCTTGGGTGATATAGAAGGAAATGTTGCAAATTAAAATTACCCGGACAATGTTTAAAAACCAGACAATTTAAAGAAGGCTTAATAAAAGATGAATCTTCTGCAACTGTCGGTTTAGAAAAGATCTGAGATGAAAATTTAAATTATCAAGTTTTTAAGACAGAGTAAAAAGAAAAAAGTAAAATGTCATATATATGCTCTGTAGATGCCTGCAGAAAAACTAAAATTTAAAGCAAAAATCTAGGCACTCCACAATGAGAATGAAAAGTGATAAGGAGAAAGCAAATGAAGATTCCAAATTGTGGAAGATGTTTTAGTCAGCTATATGTGTTCATTTTCAGTAACAGTGTCTAATGAGGGCATAGTAATGAAATCAGAAGAGTTCTGGAAGCAAGAAAATAACTAGCAACAAGAATTAGATGAGAAAAAGCAAAGAGTTAACAAAGTGATGTTTCATAAGAATGTTACAAAACAAATTATAAAAGTGCAGATTCATACAATGTACAAGGAGAATATGAAAATAAAGAGAAGAGGTCTGAAATTTCAGAAATATTATTTTTAAAATTCATGGGAGCCAAGAGAGTTGCTTAACACTCTTGGAAATGTAGATTTGATAGCTGTATGAAAGAAGAGCTGGAAAATTATTGCCTAACTACCTTAATGGTGAATTATTCTAGGAAATACTCAAACAGAAAGAGAGAGAGTTGAAAATATTGTGTACTATTCAACCAATATTTATATAAAAACTGACATTAAAAGTTTGTGAGCATTTATTTCAAAAAGTGACACCAATCAAACATAACTCCATTCTTCAGTAATGTTTGTGCATATCTTCAGTGTTTTCAATAGCTTAGACAGAAGAGTGTGGACATTAGAGGAAAATTGACATGGTTGGGCTTGGATCTTTACTCAGTTCCTACCTAAGTATAGAACTCTTTAAAATCAAAGGGAGCTTGCCTGATTCAAAATGAATTTTTTACTATCTACTAGGTAGGTGAATGAGCACTCCCAGATTTCAGTCTCTATTGAAAAAAACTGTTTTTCAGAATTCTTTCTTTGAAGTCAGCAGTTAAAAAAAATCTTTTTTATTTCAAATAAGAAGAAAAATAGACCATTTCTAGGTTGTTTTTAACAATTTTGGCTGACCAGATATTATGATGGGCCTGTAATGACCCAAAAGTACTTTGCCTTCAGGCTAGAGCGTGAAGGTTTGTTGAAACATTGAGGAAACATTGAGGAAAGAAGGCAAAATCTTGTAGATACAATTAGGATATTACACAGTGTTTACAATATAATTTTTTATCTACTCTTTTCTACTCAGACTGTCTTGCTTAATTTTTTGTAAAGAAATGTGCTCAGTACCATTTTCAAGATAACATGTTGGAATACATCAATTACCATGATTATGCTGAAATGAGTTTGTAGTTCAAGGAACTGTATTATCTCTCTTTTTCAGGGTTGAATTACCTTTCCTAGGAGAAGAACAAATAGCTGCAAATGTAATGTTTATAAATCATGATAATATATAAATTGAAGAGCCTGACAGAATTACATTTATAATTTTGCTCTGCAGCCATAATAGGTATCTCCTTTAGCTCTCTTTCACAGATTTCTATTTCTTCATCCAGCTTCAAAATAAAAATTATAACTTACTCGTGTAAACATTGACACGTCCACAGTCCTGACAAGGCATTCATGATTCATGGTGTGAAAAATGAGGGAACAGAAAATCTTTAACCTTATTTTACACAATAGTACCACCATATCTCTGGAAGCATTTGTGTCCTCTGCTCAGCAGGACAGGCACACCACATAAAATATAGACCAATTTTTTAAGTATCACTAACCCTATGAGGGTCCGAGCTCAATACCTTAATATTGAGCTTCACCAATAATTCCTGGAGAAGACTTGACCTAAAATGTACAGTGTTTTAAATCCTTTTTCTTGCAGTCTTTGTCTTTCAAAGCATGCCTCTAGGAGAAGATGGTAATAGCAGCAGATAGGCACTCTCTAACTGTAATGCTCAGCCAACAACAAATCTAATTTTGGTTGTACCCTCTGCCTGAGGATATATTTTTTTGAGAGAAGGAAAAGGAAATTCACCTTCCCTCTTGCTGAAATTATTCTAATTAAATATTAATTGGGTCAGAGAGTGTGCCTACAGGCAACCAAAATTAATAGTTAAAACACCTGCCAGCAAAAATTCCAGTTTGGGTCATGCTCAATGTTTGGAAGCATTCAGTGGAATCAAAACTGGAGCTGAATTCAATAAGGTAATTCACTTTTTCTCGTGCTTATTCTTCTGCCTTTATCCTCTCTCTGTCTCCGTATGGTTATTGACAAAGAGCATAAAAATAAGCATGGCTTTACCATGAGTTGCAGAGGGTCTTGTACCCCTAGAGCATAGTCACTGTTAGTTCAAAACCAGTGGATTTTTTCCTCTCATTAGTTTATTTGCCTTTGGAATCCATGAATGATCTTCACATCTACAACAAGCCAGTTACACTAGAAACGTACAAAAAGCATGACTCTCAGAATAATCTATGAATAGCTTAAAAAACATAGGGATATAAACCAACAAACAATGAATAAGTTGCTTGTCAAAATTAATACAGAGCATTAGACCTGGCACACAGTACTGGCTCCAAGAAAGGGAGAAGAAAATAAGCATTAAAAAAACCCCAAACAACTTGTAAAAGTGATTTTTCCAACCTTATCCCTTGCCTGGAGGCAACACTGGGGAAAAATACAGGTATTATGTCTTCAATACAGTGGCCATGTGACAGATATAACTTCACCAAAATAGGATCCCTATCCTAGGCTGAGAAAAAACCCCAAGTCTGTAGAAAGCTCTTAGAGCTTGGTGAGCCAAGGTAAAGCTGAATGTATGCAAAACAATATCTTTGGAGGGCTTTTTTTTTTTTATTTTTTTTTTTTTTAATTTTATTAATAGTAGTTTGAATTTGCTAGGTTTGAAAGCTTGAAGTAATAAATCAGTTTTAAAGTGGATTTACTGGGTCTTACAAATTTTAAATGAGTTCAGATATGAAAGAGAGTGAAGAATTATTCCTCAAATAACATGGGAAAAGCACTATAATCCTAGCAAGATGTGAGAAATCATCTCTTATAATAAAAGGAAAGTCACTTTTAGCAGATGTCACTAGTCTGTGACATTTAATTATTTATGAGATTTGTTTGGTGAATACGTTGTTTCTAACCGGTGTTTCTGTATCACTTGCTATCCTTCACAGTTTCTCAGTTACTTTTGTGCTCTCTAAAATCCTGTTAATGTTTTGCTTCTGTGGCTGCTTGATTTCTTCTTTTTGCTGTCACTATAACCTAATCTCCAGCTTCTGGCTAACAGGGTTAACCTGAGACTAAATGGAAGAGGTTCAGAGTGCTGGTTTAAGTATTTGCATTTGACTGGGGTTGCAAATTGCCTATAGTGGAGGCAATGTCAAGGAAAAAAGCACTGGTCCAAAGCACTGGTCCAACCTTGAGTTAATGTGGTGTGTCCTAGAGTGTTAGCAGCAATGGATGGTCCTGAATACTCCTGTAGCAGGATGATCCTGTTTTTGTTGGGAAAAATGAATGTAATGATTGATCAGGCCTGTGGTGTCATCACTGATCTTTTTCATTTTGCATTCAGAAAAAAACAACCACCAGTTTATCACCACACTAATTTTTGTGGAGAGTTACTGTACTGTTTTCCAAGAGGAAAACAAAGAAGTATCCTAGCAACACAGGAACAAAAATAATTAATCTACTATGCCAAGGGTAAGTTGCTTCCCCAACAGACTAACTCTCTCTCTCTGTGCCATTACAAGTATCATCTTTCTGGGGCCATGTAGAGCATTAATGTAAAAGGGAATTACAACAATTCTGTGCTGCCTCAAAGTCCATTGAATCTAATGGGAAACATTCTGAAGACTTCAGTGTTATTTTGAACACATTTTTCCACATGCTTTTGAATGTAGTGGGCGTATGTTGGTGCTCATGAATATCTATCTCCTAAAGACACCCTGGCAGAAATTTCCTTCAGGCTCTAATACTAGACAGTCTTGGATTTGATTTTATGTTCTTTACTCAGCCAAATGGAGAAAATTCATGAGGTCTCAGGGGTTTGTTTCTCCAATTTCACAAATGTTGGTAGTTCTATTATGAGCTGCATACTGCAATTTACTGATTATATCAAAGGAACTGAAGTGCTAATCCCAGGTGAGCCACTGACTGTGTAATGAGAGGCTTCTAAAGTCTTTCAAAGTTACTGAAACAGGTGTTATGAAGGATAAGAACATCAGACTAAAACAAGAAAAAATCATATCACAGAAGCTTTCCTTCCACGGTCATTTGTGCTTAGCAGATTTCCTTGTGCCATGCAAGTTAGCATGTGGCTTTACACCATTTTATTGTTTTTAAAATCAATCTCCTGCTCCCACAAAGTTCCAGACTAACAAAGCCAGAAAGTGAAACTACAGAGACCAAACAATTACAATAGCAGTGGCTAAGCAGTTATCAGCCTCCCTTTTGAAACTCCTAGCTGGGGCACTAACCTTTGTGTTTGCTTTTACGAGACAGACAAATATCTACTAGGAACTAGATGGAGGTCATCCACACATTTCATATGGGTCACTGAGTTATGATCACAGGGCAGCAACTTTCATTTTGAATCGGTAATGCAGAGGAGAAAAGCACCATATTTCATTATTAATGCCATATGCACTCCAGGTCTCTGCTTTCATTTCTTCATCCTACTAGTTCTGTGAACCCTTAAGAACCTGGTTACTTTTAGGACTGAGAAGGCTGCTTTTTCTGACCTTCAAAATGGATTTTGAACCTTAAAAATTGTCTGTTCACAGCTGCAAAATGGATGCATCTAGAAGAGGAATTTATTATGTATGAAAAATACTTTTCAGGGAGCAAAGGAAATGAGTAAGTGAATAAGAAAGTGAGTAAGCTATGTTCTTCCTTATATGATAAGAAATTATAGAGTAATGAGAACAAGTAAATAAAACCACTGTGAAAATCAGAAAAGTAAGAATAAAGATTCTTTCCAAACAGATGTTAGTTTTTATTCCAAGAGATACATAAAATGTTTTATTATTATTTAAATTCACCTTTCTTCTCTATTTTATGACATGAGAGGGAGGAAGAAAGAAAGAAAAAAGGGAAAGAACAGCTATTTGAAAACACAGTGATGCAATATGCCATTTCAAAAAATCAGCAAAATGCCCAGGGTTGGATACTGTTGTGTGATATACCCTCTAGAGTATTTGGTATCTGACAGGCTTAATTCGCAAGTGACAATCCAGTGGACCAAGAAATCAGGCTCTGGTAACTGAAGTCTCATGTAATCCTCATATGGGCTTTTAAAGATTGATGCTGAGACAAGAATTTAAGCATCAAATTAAACTACAACAGCTAGAGCTTATTATTGTCATTTTCATACTAGGCTGGATTATTTTTCAGTTCAAGAAATCCCACCTATCCTTATACTGCCTTCAAATAATGACAGCGTCTGCTTACAGAACTCAGTAGTGATGCTATAAAGTGAGGCAATGTGCTTGTTCATGGGATGTTTTCCAATAGAATGTCTATCCAAATTTTAAATTTCCCAGTGGAAAAACTGGAATAAAGAGAGCAATTCCTGGGACATTATTTCTTGAACCTGAAACCATCCCTGTTGGCTGAAACCACATACTGAACTTCACACATCTGTTTCTTTTGAGGCAACCAGAAGATCTTTCATGTTGGTGTTTCAGAGCTATGTTTGGAATCAGACCTTTCTATCTGACATTTAAATGGACTGTAAGACTAAATCCATCTTCATTAAATCTGATTTTTTAATATCTTCCTGACATAAGTTTTAACCAGATGTGTTGATTCATCGTATTTACTAACTAATTTTATAAAGACAGTGGAATCGAATTGATTTTTCTAACAAGAATCTATTCATGCTGTGAAATGTCTTGCTTTATTAAGCTCATGTTGTTATTGCCTCTTGTGTTGTGAGGTGCTCCAGGTGCTCAGAAGTCTCGAAAGCTGAGCCTCTAGTGAGTTTCAAGGCTTCCCTAGAATATACCTAAGTGAAATTTTCTATGCACATCAAGTCATCAAACAAAATGACTTCTTGCTCCTTCTCAGGGATAATAGAGCTCTGCAGGTCCAAAGATGAGTCTTACAGAAGGAGCTGAGCCCCATGGTCATTTGGGTAATGGTGAGGCAATGGCCACTCTACATCCAGTGCACTGGGCTTGCCTCAGAGTTTTGTGCTGACCTGTGTCCTGCCAGAGTTCAGTGCAGGTTTTTCAATGCCAGTCAGTACACATTTCAAACTGACTGACCTCTGCACAGAGATCAGTGTGCACACAGCAGTCCCTGGAGCATCACATGCCAGCCTACTGCAAAAACTAATGCTCTAACAAGCTCTCTGGGCTATTGGACCTGCACAGTCCTTGTTATTGACTCCTAATCCTCATCCAAAATCTGTTATTTTTTAAAAAAAGTTTTCCTAGAGACTTTGTGCCATAAGACAACCAGAAACAAAAAACCCATTTCTAAGGTTTCTCCTCAGAAAAATGATTATATACCTTTGTATTTTATTAAATAAGCATGTATCATATTTGACTAGAGCAAATGAATGAATTTTATAGAATCTAATAACTGAGATAATGACTCAAACATAAAGTTCTTTTGACCCACAGAGAAAAAATGTTCCAGTATAGCAATAACAATAAAAACAAAACAGCAGTAACACCAGCTCCACCAATAACAGCAGAAAATAAACTGGTAATATTTTTTTCCTAAAACTTATTAAAGATCATAAATATATTTCTAACATTTTGTGCTCAATTTAATATTTAGTCTTACACAAGAACATAAATTTAAATTGCTGGAATGCACACCTTAGCAACATACCGAGGGCATGTTTGTTTTTCCACTCCTTGATATTTTTATTTGAAGGGTGGGTTTTTATTATTAGTCTGTAAACACAGGCAAGCAATTTGTCTGCCTCATACACCTCAGTAATTGGTCAATGTGGGACCAGCATAGGATTTTCTGGTTTGCAGAGTCACCTTGAGGCATTATCAATCAAGCATGATCAATCAATCATCAGGTAATACTTTCACATTTTTAGGAAACCTCACTTTGTTCCTGTCTTCCACCAGTGCTCACAGCAAAGCACTGTCTACAAGAGTCTTTTTGCAGAATAAACTGAAAGCTGAAAAATTTGTTTCTTCAAATCTTTCTAATGAGGGCAGGACAGTATCTTTATTAATAGCTGTTGACTTTCAATGAGAAAAAGCATAAACCATATTTTTACAGTTTTTTATTATGATTAAAGCTTCAATAACTTCTGAAAAACAATCTAGCTTACAAGTGCTCTCTTTTAAAATTTAAGAGAAGATTATTTAACTTGGAAAAACACTCAGTAAATCCAGACTGGCTCCCCCAGTGTGTCTTGGCTGTATTTCTCCTGCTCTTTTAGATTTTACAGCAGAATGACTAAAATTCTGCCCTTCCCAGGACTCTCATTAATTTTATATACAACCAGGGTCCATTCTCCAGTTCCCACTGTTTTGCAGAGAGGTGACTTATAGGCCAGCCCATGCCCTGTGCTGGCCAGTCATGAGCACAGAGGTCTGTCTCTTTCCCCTCTCCAGGAGCCTGATACAAGCCTGAGTCTGGCTATGAGAGTGGCTCACACATAGGAGGGAGTAAGTGCTTCCAGCTCAAAATAGGGGTGTTTTTAAATGTAAAGTAAATGACACATATGGCACAAGGCAATAACTAGCCTTTCCTGGAGTCTCACTGCATCTATTGGCTACTCTGATATTTTTCCACAGACCTTCATTGTCCTTAGATTTCAGGTATTTATCTTTCTACTGTGTACGTAACTTGAAAATTATACAGTCCTTTGTCACTGGTTTCCTTGAAATGGGAACAAAGTATTCCTGAGGCACCAAAAGGTGCTTCTTAACAGGTTTCTTGCCAGACATTGCTGCATGTGCTGGATGTCTGCAAGAGAGGAATAGATGGAAGGGAATGTGCCAGCCCCTCCTCCTATTTCCTCTGCTGTGGACTGGTGCCACTGTGTGGAGAGTAAGAGGAGACTGAAGGCTGCCCTGTGCCAGGGAGCCTCTCTGGGTCCCTTAGGGAAATGTAAGCTCCACTCACAGAAAGAGCAGCATCCTGGGTCAGTGCTGATGCCTGGGGTAGCACCATCAAATGCAGATGTGGGGAGAGGATTAAGTGAGGCAAACTGACATAACTTAATGGTTAGATTTTTTTCCTGGGAGGAAGGTGACCTAAGATTTTCGTTTCTGTGCTTGTTTTTAACCCATTAATAGTCTCATATCCAGAACGGGGTCTGAAACCCCAGTTCCACCCCGCATAATCGCCGTCTCTCTCACTGCATGATTTCTGCACTCCTTGGATACACAATGGCCTGTCAACAAGAAGGACTGAGAACAACCATCCTCTTCCCTCTTCCCTTTTTCCCCTTTGTCCTTTTCCTTATACTTCCTGAGGTATTTGTCCTTTCTAGAGGCAGGGTAGAGGAGAAGAGATGGGCATATGGTCAGCTGCCTGAATTGTATCTCTCATCTCCTTGCCATGAGTTACGATAAGTATGTACGTTGTAATGCAGAAGTACACCTATGTGTGCACGAGGAGAGGAAAAATATGTGCTGCTGCTGTCTTCTCTCTCCCCTTTTTTTTTCTTTTTAGAAAAGTTAGCTTTCATCTATTTCATTCCTGTACACAGAAGAGCCTTGAGCACATTATTTTAAGGGACTACCCCTCACATCTTTGATTTGAAATCCATCATTTATTTTCCTTCATTTCATTCACATGAATAAGTGGAAAACTTGATTAAGACCTCTGCAGAGCAACACAAAACAATGTTACTGCTAATTAAACTTGTTTCAGAATTCAAGCTGGAGAAGCTTATCTACAAAGGCTAACTGCAAAGTTGAGGAAAGAAAAGTTAACCTACACTTCATACGTGAAATACAAGTTGTGGCTGTACATCCAAGCTTATTGTCTACATTTATTAAAACGTGATGTACCACACTTCTACTTTTTGCACATTTAACACTGGTAAGGAAATGGCATTCAAGGAAGCTTTTGGAAAGTCTCAGATTTAAACAGAAAATCATAGAATCACAGAATGGTTTGGATTGGAAGGGACTTTTAAAGATCATCCAGTCCACCCCTGCTTCCAAGGGCTTGGACATCTTTTAGGTAAGGTTGCTCAAATCTCCATCCAATGTGACCTTGAATGCTTCCAATGATAGGGCATCTACAGCTTGTCTGGAAAACGTGTTCCAGTGTCTCAATACACTTATAAAAAATTTATTTCTTATGTCCAGTCTAAACTGACCCTCCTTCACTTTAAAAATGCTTCTAGGACATAGGCAGTACTTTGTTTTGTTGCAAAGGCTGAGTGAGTAATATGTTCATGGTATGGTTTAAAGCATGGTAGGAAGTCAGCTCCTTCTGGTTGGACAGAGAAGTTTGTTCTGAGAAGACTTACACACTTTCTGGAAATTTCATCTAGGCTCAGAAGTCTGTAACTAGTGAGACATGGTGGTGGTGAGGAAGCTTTAGTGTACTCTAGGCTCTGAACTGCTGAGCAAACCATATGAGGGAAGCTTAGAGGTGTGTGATGGACCTAGAAGGAATAAGATTTCTAGTCAGGTTATGGCAAGGGCTGGGTGAAGGTTTCAGAGAAGTAATGATGTGGAAAGATATATGAAAACAAGGAGATGAGGTGAAGATTTCATCTATCTTACTCAGAAAAATCCCTATACCAGAGCATGCAGACAGAAAAACCCAGTTTATAGCTGGATACTGTGGACAGTCTTGTGTGCACTCACCTTCCCAGGAGGGACTTCTGAGTAATCAAGGTGGAAACATTTTTACAGAAATCTGTTTCGTTTTTCCTCACCTTTCTCTCTGAGTGCTGTGTATGCAATAAGTGTGTTACACTTGTGTAGTACCTTCTAAAGTGAAGGACCCTACATTTATTTGCAAGCTGCATACAGAATGACTTTTAACTACCACTTAAAAAAACACAAACCATATCTGAAATGTATTTTCAATGAAGCATTTCTGTATGTAAGAGAAATGCAACCGGGATTGCTATATATAGTCAATGTTCTGTGTACTTAATGATGATAATGCCCTATAAATTTATAGTTGGCTACACATTGATTGCATTATGTGTGATATCTAGAATTTATTGGCCAGTAGCAGGGGCTGTGAAATAGAGTTATCATGGCCTCAAGTTGAATCTAACTATTAATGTATTTTCAGTGTCTCAGATTCCATCCCTGCAGGGCCTAAGAGCGTGACAGTGACTGTGACGGCTACATACTGTCAACAAGTTAGGTACATGCCCTCAAGAGAAGAAAAAGCTTTGTACTTTCTGCCATGAGTGGAGAAATGATTTTACATGGGCCAGTAAAGATAGCAACAGTTGCCGTAGGGCTTACAGTAATTTATTCTGAAGTTTCCCAATCACTTACATTGGACTGTCAGACAATGTGTAAAAATAATTTTAGGTCATCTTCTAAGAAAAAAAATTCTTAAACCTTTTAGTCAATAACAAATGTGTAAATGCAGAAAATGACAAGGTGACTGTTGCAGGAGCAGTAACACTGCAGTAAAGTTACTCACTGGAATAGGCAACTTGATTTTATCAGCTGTAGTTGGTGAAATAGATCACTTGATTGTATCAGCAAATTGAATAGTGTTTTGTTCCAAGATTCACCATTAAATAAAATAATATATTCTACTAGTTCTGAACCTTCATACATTGTAAAAAATGTATTGGTTAGTGTACTAGGGGAGAAAAAATTCCAGCTTTGGTTTTCCCATGGTTGGTGACATTTATACATTGCATGAGAACTGCCTGGTGGCAATCTTTAAGTTCTTCAAAGATAGTAAAGATAGGGATGATGGTGAGTCACTTTCGCTGTCTGAAGACTAGCTATATTTCTTGCACAATCTGCTTTTTGATAGGGACTTAAAATTAGAATAGTTTGATTTTGTATGACCTGAAATTTATTACATATAACATTAATTCAAGGGTCAGTTACAATAAAAATTTATGAAAAATCCATTAAAGTTAATTCTTCTCTATCTAAAAAATATGTCATGACAAAGCTGAAAAAGGTGGAAATAGGTTTCTCAGTGGTATACATCAGCTTCGATGACTTGACCTCATGATTTTGCTTTAACTGAAGAAGATTAGCTTTATTTGATTCAGCCACTTTCTTTGAAAAATGTTGACTTTTCAGAAAATTGCAAGCATTTTCAATGATCAACAAGCTGGCTATTGTGCTTTTCGGTAAGAATTATTGTTTACTGAAAGAATCAGTACAGCATCTGCACTTGTTTCAGAAGTACTAGTAGTCTAATAGTCTATCTTCAAATCTTAGCTCTTACAGTCCTTTTAAAACTCAGAATTTATGAAGTCCTTTCCTACCTTGTAATGAACAGTAGGAAAAATTTCTTCCTTGTCTAAACACAGTACTATTCACCAAGCCTTCCAATTATTGATTTTGTTGAAGATAAGCTTCAAAGTTTTTCAACTGTACACATTAAGAGTTTTGAAACAGATTTCAAAAGAAAGATCGCTTCCTTCATCTTATTATGTTCCTTCAGTCCTTACTTTCAGAGGATTCTCACTTCCCTCTCCATGAATAAGTGTTGACAGTGTCAAAATCTTTACAGAAGTGAGCCCTGAATGAGCTTCAGCTTTTTTTTTTTTTTTTTTTTTTTTTTTTTTTTTTTTCAGGACCTAGATGACATTTGCAGAGCCTATGACATAGTGAAGACAGAATGACTCCTGGTGCTCTCTCTAAGACGAAATAGCTTTGCAACTCAATACTTTGTAGCCTCAATTAATGTGACAATCCTTCAGATACCAGCAAACTCTTTGCTCAGAGAAGTTGACTTGCCTCCAAAGTTTATTTTGACCCCAAGTGCCTGGAAGAGGTCACTAAGGGCTATTCCATCTTTGCAGTGCACAGTGAAAAGCAACTGTCCTTTACTCTGTGTGTCCCTGACTCACAATGTGCAGGAACTGGTCTGCAGCTTCTCATAGCACTGCATTGCACCTCAAAAGTAAAAAATTCATAATAAGCTTTAGCTTTGCCGGTTTTCTACTGGTTAGTGTATAGATGGCAATTGTTCATTATGCCTTTCTTACTGAAGATTCACATTAGATTTACTGCAGATGAAGTGTCAGATGTGGCTGACTTGTGAAAGGGATTTTCTGTTTAAAAAATCCATTCATTTTCAGTCCATAAAGCACCAAAATTTCACTCCACCACCATGGATATTTTTCATAATATCCATGTTTCTTTTCTATGGTTTTGTTTTGGATAATGTTTTGGAAAAGGATTGTAAAACAGATGAAAAGAATCCCAGGCAAGAAAAGCTCAGACCCCTTTGGACCCTTTCCGCCAAACAGAATAAATCCTGATATTTCCTGAACAACCCTGCTTTGTACCTCTGTGATGTATATGCTTTGCATTCCCAAGAAGATATGTTGCACATTTATTTAAATGACAGTTTGTTCTCTTTGAAAGTAGGGAAGAAATACTATTGAAAATGTTACCACACACCTCCTGTTTCCTGCCTCTGTCTAATCCTACTGTAGCAGCTAGAGCAGATCTTTTGTGAGGTTTTTGGAGCATCTCAGAAACGCTTCCTTTCTGTTTCTATCACTGATTACCGTTAACTGGAATACAATGCTGGCCCCAGTGGCTACGTGTGTGCTGCTAAGTAACATTAGGCCAGGGACCATTTTTTGGCTTGCCAGGCCAAATGACAAAAACTACATCCAAAGTCCATGGCACTTGACCTTGTGCCTCTGCTGGATCCCAGTGGCTGTAAGCCAGAATTGTTATTTTGTTTGTGTTTGTTTTCAGTTTAAAGTGTTAGAAATAATGTGAGGATTATATAGCAGCCTCGCATAACAGTGTGTATAAGTCATGAAATGGAAATTATGCTATATGCCTTTGGGTGTTGCTTGAAGGCAGCTGAGGAGTTTGAAGATACAAAGCTGATATTTCACCCTGGTTAACACAAGGAGTATTCTGAGGCAGCTTGCATCTGGCCAGGAGTCTTAGAGATATTTTCAAAGATTCTTTACCAGTTTTGCAGAAGCAAAAAAAGACTATTCATCATGTGTTGAACACAGACAGGCAAATACACTGAAATGCAATGATTTCAGTTCTTAATCAATGCAAGGCCCAATGGGATGCCGAACAGCAATAAGGAAGAAATTGTAGGACCTAGAAGATATGTTCTGGATGTATTTGTAGTTTTTTCTGCAGCCTAATTAGAACACTCTACCCACACAAATTTCCAAGGGCTTAAAAACAGATTTGTCTATTCAACAAGCATCATTAATAGGTACAGTTGACTCTTATTCATTTATTCTTTCTGCCTTAGGTAATGTATAGCCTTTCTTAATAAGCTGATGTCTTTGATCATGACCTGTAGACAATCTCCAGCCTGAGCTCTGAGGCCATAATTCTGATGATCCTTCGTGGGTATTGGTCACATTTGATTTTAGTAAGAGACAAACATTAATCAGAGATAGGAAGGAATCTAAAACATTTGGATTGCCTCTCTAAAACAAGTTGGAAGTCAATTTTTTTTCTTCATGAAGTCGAAAACTTAAGGTCACTGTATTTTTTCCAGCCTCCTGAAAATGAATTCTGATCTCCCTCACACATACGCAGCTCAGCTAATTTCAGTGGAGTTGCAGGGATTTTTATGGAGTTAATTTTGCTTGCTTTCCTCTCTTCGGCTGTTTAGTACTACAGAAAAATCTGATCCATAGCCCTGAGCTATTGGCTGATTTGAAACAAAAAAGAATAGAACAAAAGTGAATGTCAGCCTGGAATTACATTAATTACATTCTTTTCACTGGACTTCATTTGCAATCCTTTTAAAAATGACAAAAGTTTCTGTATTCAAGATACTGAGCCTGATCCCTGTCTCTTACAGTACACTAATGAAAATCAAGAGGAATTCTATTGATTCCACTGCAGTTAAATCAGTGCAAGAGAAATTTAAATTGGGCCCATTGTAGGCAAGATATAAGGCTACAACCTGTCAAGCATTTACATAGTCCAACAGCATTCTGTGTAGCACAAAGTAAATAAATGCAAAAAGATCCCTATCCCAACCTATGTGAGGCAGTTGCTCAGAAATTAGTGTTCAAGAAATTCCTTATAGCGTGAAATGATTCCGAAACTACACTGGGGTGAGGAAAAGATTATATGCATTGTCAACTCAGAATACATTATATCATGTGAAATTCCAGAATATTTATTATATTAGTCCAGATAAGTTTGGTTTAAAATAAGCAGTGGAATGCCTAAAAAGAAATATAGTTGAGATGAAACTGTGGCTGTGACTTTTACCTTTTCTGCTTGCAACCACTGAGTTTTCCAGGTCAGTAAATTCTCATAATCCCTTGCTAGTAGGTGGAAATTAGGTTAGCATCTGGATGGAAGACAATCTTGAAGGTGTTTCCTTCTGTCTGATACTGCTAATGAGACCCCTGCGAATTGACCAGAGTGCTAGGGACTGTATGTGGTAGAAAATGCTCACTGTCATTTTCACTGTAGGTTTTCTATCATCTTCTGAGCTTCAGCTTGTAGTATGATCAATGTAGGAAGAGTGATTATATATGCCACAAAATAGGCTCCTAAGACATCTGTCACAAGTTTGTAAATAAAGGTTCAGTTTATGCCTTTTTTTTCATGAATATTTTAGGGACCAGAAATAAAAAATGTGCTACTGAATACAGTATGGTGATAAATTTCCTCCACTTTGACAAAAGAAAGGTAGATTTTGTGACACTGGGATATGTTTAGGGTTTTTTTGCTTTTTTTAAAAAATATTCTTTTACATCGGTAAAAATCTGTCTCCTTTCCCCAAAAAATCTGAACCCTGGTGGAGGAGTTTGGTGCCAAGAAGTGCTCAGCTTTTCCAAATTGATCAGATGATATATCAACAAGTACTATATTTTCCCACTAAAATCTTTAAAAAATAAAACAAAACAAAACAAAACAACTAAACAGTAACCAGCCCCCCAACCTTTTCCTCAATTTGCAGTAAATGTTTAATTTTTTTTAATTAAAAATGAGTTTTCATTTTGAAAGTAAACTTGGGTTCTAGAACATTAATAAACACTTTAATTGGATGAAACTGGAAAGAAAAGATCCTCTTGAAATGAAAGATTTCATTTATGTCACATAAATAATATGTATTTTCTTGCCAGCTCACCTTCAGTTTCAGAAATGTCGATTTTTGCCTCACAATTAATTTTTTTCTTAATTCCTCAATAAACAGAAAAATCCATAATTTCCTCAATAATTATTTTTAATATACTTTCCTATGTGTCTATGTTGCCCTTCTGTGTTCAGAGACTAGGAATTAAAGCTGTTTTCTGCAGGCATGTGTAACACGGACTATTACTGAGCTCTGCAGCATTCAGTCACTGGCATATGAAGAAGAGCTTTTTATGAGACATGTTTCTACTTTTCCATGTGTCTGCTACATTCACCTTTTCCATTAACCCACCCCGATGATCCCATTAAACTCAATACCAAAACTACCTTTGATTTCAAAAGGATGAGGGTCTGGCTAATTATTAACATGATCTGATCAGGCTGACGCTGTGGAGCAATATGGTGCCAAATGTACAGGCTGGAAATAAACTGTTTTTCAGTAGGATGACATTGTACACTGTCACTTCTATATCATCAATCAAAACTCATTAAGAAGGGAGTGAAGTTGTCAGCTTTTATTTTTTTTCTTCTTCTGTTACCACTGCACTATTTGCTGTCAGTAGTGGCATGTCTACCAGCTGAATAAATGCTGAAAAATGAAATCCAATGAATTTGTGCAGATTTTCAACCACACCAGTTATATTAACATCAATGGGGGCTGCACAGCTGAATACTCGTTATGCCAGGCTATAATGTAAGCCTCAGAGACTATTTCTGTGTTCCTTCTGCTACAGCTATTATAATTAAAAAAGGAATTCCATCATCTACTTTTGGATCAGGCTGTTGGATTTTGTGCAAGATCTGAAGCAACAGAGACCTGCCACATCAACAGAAGGCTGAGAATGAAGGGATAAAGATTTTACACGTAAGTCAGTCATGCTTCCCTGTGAGGGATCAGACAACACTTGCACCTTTTCTGAGTCAAGGTCTTCATATTGACTACTTTTTTAGTAAAATATGTCTTAGAATGCCTAGTAAATGCAATTTTTCTTTCTTTGGAGTGAGCTTATGTTTCAAGAGGACCTCAGTTCTTGAGGAAATTAATGAAGTTTCCTCCATTTGTAAGTATCCATCCAAGGACCCTCGTCTAGTTCTTTTTATTTTCATAAATGTTCTTCCAACGTCACCACCACTGCTTACAACAATGTTTAATGACAGCATCATAGCACCAAAATAAATACCTGTTATTTATTTCTAACTTCAACATTTTTTCTTTATATGAGAAACAGTTTCCTGTGTGAAAAAAAAATTGTTTGCTTTGTAGTATGGTTTTACAAGTGGGTATAATTTTTGAAAATATTATTAAGATATTAGAAGGTAATTTTTGAAGCTTTATCAAGATCTTGACTTTTTAACTCAAGCCTCTGTCTATTTCAGTGAAAGAAGAGCATTACTGTTTTTTATATTAAACCTTAAGGGTTTAAGATGATCTAATCCATATAGAGAAAATCAATCAATAGTTTTGCTTTTGGAAGTGAGAAACATGAATCCATATTTTTGTCCAGGATGGCAGATTAATGACGTTAAATGGACAAAAGCCAGAAAATGAAATAAACCACCCACCCTGTAGGCTAGAAAGAAGCTTGTTAGAGTCACTGAAATCATAAAGAAAACTCTGTTTATAGTTCACATAGAGTGTTAAGAAATTGCCTAAAACAACATTAATGTGGTAGTTGTATCATTACCTATCATATAACCCTTTCAAGAGATTTCTGCTTCTGTGGATTTTTTTTCAATGAAATGTAAACCCAGGGAAACATGTAATGACTAATATAGTGTTCTTGCTGCTGGCAGCATTATTACTGTATTATCCTCCAAATAATAGGAGATAACTGCACAGTAAGATAGCTTCTAGGCAGTTGCTTAACTTGACTTAGAAAAAGAGTGTACTCACCTAGGGCCAGTGTCCCGGCTTGTATCTAGTGAGGCATAGGTGTGAGGAGACGGTCTTGCTGGCTTAGAAGAAGTTACTCTGAATCTGGTCTTCAGGTTTGGAGACAGGGTAAAGGTAGGTGCCTCTCTCAAAGCAAGACCTGAGAAATGGGTTCAGAGAGGTTAGGAAGGGAAAAGAACCAAAGATATATCAGTTGCACATGCTTTTACAGAGCAAACCCCAAAATCTTGCACTTGGGAAAAGTCTGAAAATGTAGGGATCGAAGAAAGGAAATGCTCTTCTATGTCTACATGCAGCTGAACTGCAATAGACTGTTTTGGAAGTGGTAACAGCATTTCTTTCTTTCCATTACATGAAATAACCCCACAGATATATCTGCGCCTTCTGCAAAGGATTCTAGTATTAGTTGTAGTGACCTGCAATGAGAAACTCTCATTCAAGTCTTTGTTTCAGGCAGGCTGTGGGACAAAAGGATTAGGAAGGGAGAACAGACTTTCATATTAAATTTTAGTGGATTTTCTCATTTTACACATGATGAGGAATTGACCAATGCTAATCACAAAATCAAAGACGTGACAACAGAGAAATTACTAACTTACACAATGTTGCTATGTCTGCCTAGGTCCTATAAGATGGTAGTGCCTAGTGCGCATTAGCTCTGAGTTTTATTTTGGGTACATTCTCTAAAGCATGATCTTTATTTATAAGATTCTGCTGATAACAGTCTTAGTGTTGCACTCCAAATCTCAGTAAAAGAAAAAAAAAAAAAAAAAAAAAAAAGGTAATCTGGAGGACTTTAAATAGCTCTCAGTAGTCCCTTGAAAGAAATAAAAAACCTGGGCTGTCGTGAGTAAAGACAATAGTTTTTGTTGTCTCTATTGTTAGTATTTGTATTATTTTCATCACTAAGAATATAATAAATATGCAGTTATATTGGTTTATACATTAAATTAACCAGAATTCAGCCAACAATAACACTTCCCTGGTTTTAATACTAACAATTTTATCAATACTGTATGCCCTTTGCATAACCTTAAATACTCAACTCTTTGGACTTTGAAATTTGTCTTCTGAAAGAGCTTTTCCTGGGTTTCTGTCTAACTTATTTAATACCTCTTTAGAGTACCTTCTGTTCCTCTCCTACCTTCTGAAGTTGTATGCAGCAGATTTGTTTGTGCCGATAACATACTTCCCTGGAATCTTTCCATCTCAAATCAGGTAAGATACATTAATTTATCTTCTCCTAAAATAAATAATATGGTAATTCAGAATGATATATATTTTGGCCCTCCTGTCAATATAATAGCAGGTTCTTAGCTCTATTCATGATTACAGTATTTATTTATAATGGGATAATATATTCCTGCAGGAGCAGGAACTGTTTCGAAAACATTTCAATTATTTACCTTTGACAGAAAGTCATATAATGAAAAATCAGGGCAACACTATATAAACATCAACTGCTACATAGCAAGCATTTACTGTTCAATAAATTAAACATCCACTTTGTTTAACTAGCTGTCAAATAACTTAAATTTTTCAAGTATATGTAGCTTGGGCTTTTAATTAATAAATTGAAATTTAGTGGGTCACACAGGTTCTGAGCTTGTGGTTTTTCAAACCCTGTGGATACATGACATTCCTGAATGAAGTATACATTCACAGGAGTAGCATGTGAGCCTGTAACAATGGTACACATGAGGAATGTCCACTCAACTGTATTTCATGGCCAAATGTAATAGTGGACTTTAAGATCCATACTGTCTCTTAAACTACTACACAATCTGCCATTGCAGAATTAGATATAATAACAGATTTCAGTCAAACCATCTTGCTTTGCAGAACTCTTGGGGCAGCTTATTAAAAATAACAATCAATATCAAGTAAGTCCACCTTTATCTCAGTTCACTGAAGAAACCCTGTTATTTTCTTATTTCCTTGTCCAAAGGATTTATTTATGTAATTGGTTTAGATGCCATTTCTTTTTTTATCTGTCTTCTTAATCTTTAAAGTGGTTCATCTAATGAGCATGACTGTAGGAGACTTGATGCTTCCACCTTTATTACCTTCCTCAGAGAAGAAATGATGGATGAATATCCACATGCACTCTATCTGTAGTAGTAGATCCCGCAAAATCTTGCCTCACATTCCATTTTTCACCAAAAAATTTACTCCCTTTAAATAATTTGAATAACCCGTCCTAGTTTCATGAACTGCAACGCTTTTCTTTCTCTGCTCTCCCTCTCCTTGAAAATATATTTATCCATATTTGGCTTAAGAGCAACTGTGGTTACAGTTTTGAGGGTCTTCAGTAGCAATAAATGATTTTCTAATTAGAAGTCTGGAAAATACTTTTCTTTTGAAATTTATCTTCTAATTGGGGAAAAATCCTTAAACTTATTACTAAGTGTTAGAATTCAACAAGAAAATTTTGCCCTATTGACTAACATATTATAACGCATTTCATGCAATTTTTTTGTGACAAAATAGGTTAGGTGAACCCTTATGGAGAATGGGTATGCAATCCTCAAAAAATATATTGTGATACAGAAACAACTGGGAAGGAAAATAAACTTTGTTATGATCACTGCCTTTTTGATTCATTACCCACCTCCCTCAAGTTATGTGACTAATCAAAGAAAGTGGAAAATAGTTACAGAAACTTTGTCTTTACAGACTACTGAGGGAAGTGAGATAGGTCTCTGCAGTACTAGAAACCTAGTAAAGACTGTGAAAAAATGAACTGCAAAACAGAGGGACCTTTTCTAAGATACCTGTTTTGCATTTTTGCAAATGATAGCTTTGTAAGTAGTCAGTCTGCAATTAAAATATGCATAGATAGAAGAAATTTCCCTTCTTGATTACCCCCAGATTACCCAACTGGCCTCATCAAGGGCTAATTAAATCAACTTTCTATCTGTGTGCTGATGGAAAGACTTTGGTATTTGCATAATTGAAAAAGAAAAGTTATATTCCTTTTCCTTGTTTTCAGCTGTAGATAAAGATGGTAAAGGCATAACATTTACAATGCTCTTTTGTAGTTATACATTATCTGTAAAGGTCAGTGGAAGTTATCAACTTTGCCATTAGCAGCATTATAATTTTTTGGCATCATCCACTTGTTTCTAGACCAACTATCTGAATTAAAACCCCATCACAACAGGCAGTGTGCAGGCTTACCATAACATAAATATAAACTTACTCTCAAAATAACTTCTCAGACCATTGAAGTTAAGCATGCCAAAACACCCCCATAACAAGATGTTGAGGATGAATAAAACAAAGGAAAGGGAGGGATTCATTCAATAAACTAGTTCTTGTAGCGAACAATTATTTGCACATTTTGTATTTATAATATGTAGATTATGCATCGATCATTTATTTGGCACCAGAGTTTCCATATTGTCTATTTTTTTTTCCTGTGGCAGAGTGATACTACAGTTCCACTAATGGTAACTGCAACACACTGAAACATTGACAGGCAGGGATTTATCAAGTGTATAAAATATCTTCAGGGTATCCTGAGGGAATTGCTTACTTTGGAACAGAAATCAGATAAAATCTTTCCAGTCTAATTTCCTCTTTTTCTATGATACCCCTTGCAGTCATGTGAAGTCTGTGAATTTCATAAAATTTTCTGAAGTTCTCCTGATGCAAATATATGTTTAATTTTTAGTTAGAACAGAGTGGAGCAACCTTAATTCATTGAAGTACTTATATACACTCATATCCCTGCTAAGTTTCTTTGATGGGAAGACACTAATGGGAAGACTCCGGGAAAAACAATAGCAGAAAAAGGAGCATTTAAACTCTGGTGGAAATGAGGAAGGTAGACTATCTATTGGCTGGAAAAATGTTTTGCTCATCACTTGTAGATAAAACATTATTTCCAGGAATTGCTAAAAGACAGAGAGAGACAGTGACAACCACTGGGCAGTCATAGCATCTTCTGAGGAGACTGGTAGCATAGGGGAGTGGGATTTAGTTCCTGAATGTGCTGGACTGAAAGCAGACAAGTCCTCGGGCACTTGGCTGACAGCTCAACTCTGCAAGTGGCCTTTACTAGCCTAAATACTCTTCTGTAAATGACAACCTTTTCATTGTGTATTTTCTTGAAGGTGTGCCAATTTCCCTGCAGTGCCATGTTTGCCTATTCTTATTATATTAATAATGCATAATTCCATGACAGCAAACATTATACAGTGAATGAGGGGAATTTGCTGGCCTTTCAAATTACAGTGTCTATATAGCTATGATAAAAACCTCTTCAGCCAAAGGAACAGTGCTGCAAAATTGGACCAACAGAGAAACTTAGGACAGGAGAGCAGAACAGAAAAAGGTATTTTTGGATAAATATGTTTAATAAAGTAAATTTAATTATGTTTTTTAATAAAAATGACAGATGCTCAAATCTAGTCAGGAGGGATCATAGAAAGATAAAAGAGTATGAGCTGCATTGGCAGCTTGAATTTATTTGTGCTCATAGCCTGTGTGCATCCAGCAGTACAGAAACTCTCATGCATTAAAGAAGATGAACTCATCATGCCTGAATTACCCCTGAAAGCAGATGTGCGAACCACAATGCCCAACAATGTCTAAATGCCAGCAAAGGCATATTTACATCACTGTCGAAAACTCTTAGGACCCTTGTTGATATTAAGTATCCCAAAACAGAGGTACTGGTACAATCTCAAAGCATCTCATTTTGAGGAGCCATGCTCCTTCGACACCTCTGTGCAATGGGGCAGAACAGACCTGGCTCCACTACTACCCAGGCTCTGTGTATACTTGGTGTAAGAGTTAAAAATGAGATGGCTGATAGGACTGTATGTCTGAGAGCAATATTAACCTGGAATTTCCCACTAGTTTCCCACATGTCTGTCTGAGACACAGTCTTAAAGGAGACCAATATCAGTGAGACTGGTGGAGGCTTGCCAGCAGTCAGAAACTGCCTGTAGCATAAGGTTACTCCCTTACTAATGTTTGGCAAATCCTTTGTATTTGAAAATGCCATGTTCATGAATACACAGCATAGGAGCTACTACTGAGGGCAACAGACCCCAGATGAGAGCAAGACTTGAAGCAAATGGACACAGAGCCCTCTTTCTGGGTCCATTTGTCACAGTTCGCTTTTTTGTCACGGTACTTGCTTTCAGTTCCTAAGTGCCAAGTGCCTCTGATTTTCCTACTCTAGCAAGAGTAAATAGTGTCTTCAGTTTACTAAATGTCTACAAGGAATTTGGTAGGATGTTTTTCTTTTCACTACAGTCTGCAGTTTGAAGATGTGTGGTAATGCTAAGGGAGATGCACATCAATGGACATGGGATAAAGCAACATTCACTATGTACCATCAGTCATGTACTCATATGAGCTAGTATCTCTCGGGAAAGAGGCATGCTGCTGCTTCTTATATTCTTATGTAAATATTGGGGCAATTTAAAGCTGAACACTAATTTTCTAGCTAGCCTGTAAATCTCTAGTGTGTCAGATAAATACTCTGTGTGTTTTAGTTACTTTAAATATGGATCTGTAAGCAAGGAACAGAAATGATAGAAACTGACTGATTAAAATGTAAGTAACAGCTTGAATTTTTAATCTAGTATTACAAATATATATATATATATATATTTCTATAAAATATATATAATATTGTAATATTGACACTGAACTCTTCATATTCAGTCCACAGATTTGGGGAAAAAAAGCCCCAAAAGAAAACGTCCTCAACTAAAAGTGAGTATAAAATTAAACAAAATTATAAATCTGCCTCACATGAAACAAGATATGGGATGTGCCAAATTAGTTATTTGTTGTGACTTACTCAGCTTTATTTTATCATTTAGTTTACCAAATGTGACAGAGACACAAGAGTGGTGCTTATGCAGACAGTGACTGCAATGTGAAATGATGAATCCCACCACACCCACCACTGGTGTAAATGTCACTTAAATATCACCCACTGAGTTTATTCTGCTGTTTCATGTGGACAAGCAAGTGGAAAAAATGTTTGTGTGGGAAAAACTTCTAGTAAGAAAGCTGATGGGGGGAGATCTTTCCAAAAAAAAAGACGTTTCTGTGTTCCATTGGTAATGGTCTTATAAATTTTATGCCAAGATTTATCATATTGCTGTGACACACAAGTCAGAGTTTGGGTATGTTAAGTTATGTGATTAGAGGGTAATCATGGAAAACACAAAGACTCCTTGAGGACCAGAGATCTATGATAGATGGAGGAATGTTTGTAGCCTGAAAGGAATATGGGGCACCACTGAGTAGAGCATTGGCTTTAGTTCTGCATGTTCAGTATTTCTTCTTGGGGTAAGAAAGGAGTGAACTAAGGACTTTCAAAATAGGTTTCAAAAAGCAGCGTATTCATGCTCTAGGACAAAGCATTACAGATCAAACATTAAAAAGAAAAAGCCTTGCAAACAGTTGTCCTGTGTTCTGGGTTAATCAGACGTTACTTACCAGTTGTGAGGAATCTTGGGAAGTGCAGGTACAAGTTTGTCAGATTTCTATTTTTTGGCTTTATATACATGCTTTGAGCAGAGATGTTTCTTTCATCCTTTGCCTTCCTCTTTGGTACCAGAGTAAGCCGGTATAAACAAATTTTCTCTAGAGAATGAGGCTTTCTCCAGACTTGTTTGGTATTCCTGTGATTTTGCATCAGGGAAGCAGGAACATACATGTGCATGATATTTATAGTATTGATCCAAAAGACTTTCTGAATATTCTCTGCCCACAGTGCTTGCCATATCTCTCTGCATAATAAGCTTTGAAGTTCACATATCCAAGCACTCACATCTGTCACATTACACTACAACCCCTTTTTCTTCATCTCCTGCATGACCAGAGTAGAGACTTTCAATCACTTCCTACATGTTTGAGGCTGGCAATGAAATTCCAGCATCAAAAGTGTGATGTCTGTACACACCAGATGGCAAAATCTTTGAACATTCAATTTGATTTCCTGACCACTTGGGAGCATTAAGATCTCTCATGGGGAAAGAAATTGTTGTATGCTAAAAGCAGCATATAAAATAAGGGCAAATGCTTAAATGTTTTCTTAATTAAATCAAAACGAACATTTTCCTACTACATGCCATGGGGAAAGCACTATCCAATTTAGATGAGCTTTTAAAATGTACTGTGACATGTTTAATTCAAAGCAATATTGTATGTTTTATTTTTCAGAATGCTTACTTTTATAAAAGGATTGTATAGAAAAGGAGGTGTCTTACTTATATTTGGAGGGAAAATTAAGCCACACAGCCTTGCTGGCATAACACATAAACCAGTGCATTTTATATCAGTAGGACTGGGTTCCTTTTACACTTCTTTATAAAGGAGAGTGCTATCTGAGGAAGGAAAGTGGGGAAAAAGTGGGGATAAGTCAAGCAAAGGTAGAAGGTGAAACAGTACATCAGACTTTCAGACTCAAACAACAGAGTGATAATGTTGCTACAACACTTAGCACCACAGAATGTCTCATGCAAAGAAGTAGTCTTTTTTCAGAGTTGCACACAATTATCCAATATTTTTTTTTATTTTGGAGAGGGATTATATATGCCTTTCAGTGTTTGATAAAATGATGAAAAGCAGAAGCTATCACTGAGCACAGATACTACTTTGAATCCAGGTTCATGTTGCATTTACCTGCAGAAAGAATTTTTAAATACTAAACTGAGGCTGCTGTGAGCATTTTTTAGCATAAATAATTTGAAACGTAACTGATAAGAGTGAGAGAGATCATGGCTGTGGGTCTTCACAAGACCAGGGGAGGTTTACAAGCTTGAAGATTCATCTGGAACCCAAGGATTTGGTATGAAATCCTGGACTCCATGGAATTCAGGGTTTTCCCTGTTGACTTTGTTAGGGCTTAGATTTTTTTTTTTTTTTTTCCAGAGGACTTAATACATAAAACTGCAATATCTGAAATAAGTAGCTATTTTTTGCTTTGAAAAAGTGAAATAAAATGGAAGTGATTACAGACCTGAACACTACTAGCATACATTGAAAAAATTATTAATGTGACATATTTACTGATGCGTTGAGGAGAGGAGGATTTTGTATTTTTTATCTTATCTTGGTTATTGCTGCGTAAAGAGAAAGGGTGAGTAAAAAGCTACCCTCCCCCACATGCCAACACTATTATTTTGTACACTGTTCCTTTGAAATGACTATGGTACAGTTCTTATGATCCTTCAGATAATTGAAATGGTGTTTTTCCATAATGTCTTTGAATGGTACAGGTTTTTGTGAGCCTCTGACAAACACATATAAATTAACTTCTTGAACACTGCAGACATTGCTTTCTTAGTGAGGAGAAGAGTAAGTAGAGGGAGGAACCATCCTCAAATCCACGTATTTCATAGCGGTACTCAATCTTACATATGTCTTATAACCCTGGTCCCTGTGGATATTGTAGTAAAGAAGAAAATTACCAGTTTTGGGGCAGAATTAGCTTGCCATACTAAACCAGGGGCTGCTTTATTACCAGTTTTAAAGAAACTCTGTAAATTAGTTTGGCATGATGAATGCCCAGAGGTTGAATGTTTATCCACCTGACTTTAAGCAATACTTTTTTTCCCATCATGGTCTGTGGTCCTACAGGACAACAGGAGTATTACTACCAATTACTGTCCCATCGCTTCCTGGTCTGAAAATCTACTGAAAGCAGCTGTTGGAGGAAGATAACAGGCTACTGATCAGAGTATCTGCCAGAGACACAGTTAATGTTTTAGCAAGTGATTTTCTGAGTCTACCATTGCAGCAGCTTCTCATAACTAAAAGTGTAGCAATGCTAACACTAGTGGTGTCCCTACCTAAGAGACAAAAGATGTCCTGCAGCAGACTAAGCAAGGCAGGAACAGCTTTCATCATTCTGCTCCCTCTGGATAGCCACTTGGGAGGTAAAGGCTAGAGGTGTGCTTCTCCTGAGGTGACAGATTCTCATAGAGGCCTGTCAATAAAAGTAGAATTCCAAATGGCAGTGAATCTGCATCTACTTCATCTGCAACCCTTGCATCAGGTCAGATCATGACTGTCTCTCTGTACAAAAATCAGCATCATAGTCTGACATTCATCTTCATGTAGGTGTTTGCTTACATCATCTACTATCAGCTCTCTTCAGGCATTGTGGAAAGAAATAGGTACTTTTAGGATAAGATTCATCTGACTTATTAAAGGACAAAATTGCATCCAAGAGTACTTGTTTCACTCCAGTGATTATAAGAGTTGGGATGACTAATTAAGAAGCAGGTATCTCTATCTCACCATATGCATAACACCCAATGTTGGTGTTATGTTGAGTGTCAGCAGGGATCAATGTGACTCTCATGGATGGATGAGTGGATTAGAAGTTTTCCTCATGACTTGTTGGGATTGATAAAAGATGACCAGGAGAAACATTTAGATTCCCATCTCTCTCCCCTTTGGACCTCCAAGCTCCAGTTATTCTCATGCAGATGTTGTTTTGGCTTCCTATTACCCTTGGACTCAGTGGAGGGTATATTTGATGCTAATAACAAAAAAGCAGAAGATAAAATTAGTATGTCACAAACAAGGAGTGACGCTAAGTAAATGAAGGATAGCATTTCTTAGCATTATACCAGCACCTTTTGAGACACTCTTCATATCTGCTTGCCCTAGAACAGGCCCCCAGAGGAATTTTGTTTTCATGGAGTCATTGCTGGTATCAGAGTAGTGTGCTGGGCTTTCTTCTGCATTTCTCTGTGTGACTGTTCTGAGAGAACAGCAATGATCCCTTCTGCCTTTGCAGCCTGTGAATAGTCATTTGACTGTGGAGGGAAAGCAGGGGATTCAGAGGTGTCAGTCCTGTCATTCCTTAAATGACTGTATGCAACATGAAGTTTGGCTCCAGCCATGGGCATATCAAGAGCTAAGTAATTTTGATCACAGCATCATAGAATCACAGAATGGTTGAGTTGGAAGGGACCTCTGGAGGTCACCTAGTCCAACTCTCCTTCTCAAGCAGGGTCACCTACAGCCAGTAGCCCTGGACTTTGTCCAGATGGCTTTTTAACATCTCCAAAGATGGAGACTCCACCATCTCTTTGGGCAACCTGTGTATGTGCTCAGTCACCTTGACAGTGAAAAAATGTTTCCTGATGTCCATATGGAGCCCTCTGTGTTTCAGTTTGTGCCCACTGCCTCTGGTCCTGTCACTGGGCACCACTGGAAATAGCCTGACTCGCTCTTCTTTACACCCTCCCTTCAGATATTTGTACACACTGCTGAGATCCCCCTCTGAGCCTTCTCTTCCCCGGGCTGAACAGTCTTAGCTCTCTCAGCCTTTCCTCATAGTAGAGATGCTCCAGTCCCTTCATCATTTTGGTGGCCTTTCACTGGACTCTCCAGAATGTCCAGGTCTCCTTTTTACAGGGGAATTCAGAATGGCTTAACATCCTCAAGCTTTACAACAATTTATTCTGTCACAGTCTGGGTTTCTGGGTAAACTATGCAAGTTGTCTTAATTTGATAAAAAGTTTTAGTTATTTGCACTTAAGACAGTGGTGCTATTATTTAATATTACTATTATTGTTATTATTATTTTGTTATTACTTCATCTTATTATTATGAGGGCTCCAGTGGAAGCACAGTGGGACCAACTCAGTGCAAAACAGCTATGTAACTAACAGATATCCCAAAGTGTTGTCATGGTCATTGTTCAAAGGATCTTCAGTAAGGAAACTATATGTGACTGGTGCATTCCGTGTTTTACAAGTGTTATTGTAGGAATATTAGAGATCTGTAAGTGCTAATATCAGTACAACTAAGATTGAAATGCTGAGTAAGCAGAGTAATATTACCCAACTTACTATGTTCAGTAGAACTATATATGAGGGCTTTGCTGTTAGACAAGTCCTCAGAACATTAGCCTAGATTGTAGCAGGCATCATTTGTTTAAACTCAATGTGAAACATGTGGAGAGATTTTAAGCCTGGAAGGTGAGTGTGAGATAAAAGCCTGACCACTTCACTCCTGGACTCCTGCTGACATTTCTAGCAACTTTTGTGCTTGAGAGAAGTGTTCCTTCTTACATTTCTAGCAACTTTTGTGCTTGAGAGAAGTGTTCCTTCTTAGGACAATCTGATTTTTTTTAGGTAAACAAAAACTTTTGGCTTCCTTATTTTTTTAAAGTACACCGGGCTTTATCTTTTTTTTATATAAAAGAAAGTAGATATATTTTCTGATGTACCTGTGGACACAAACTGCTTTATGTCTTCTCCAACTTGTAGCTCTCCTGATAACACCTTTAATGTAAAGAATGATGCAATAGAAGCATTTTGCATGTTGTAACTATTGTAAAAGAGCGTTATTATGTACAAAAGTACTTCATAACTCTTGTAGGAGTTTTAAGATCCATTAATCCAATAGTTTCTGTATGGCATTATTACAGTACTATTAACATGCCATGTGGGCACTTCACCAAAAAGTCTACTTTCTTGAGGTTTTTAACAGCTTGTTCTTTAACAGTTTGTCCAACAACTTGGACAGTGCTTGCTAATTAGCTAGCAACATTCAGAAGGTCATCAACAATGAGACTGATTGTGGCTAGTGCACAGCTGTTATTTATTTATTTAAGGCTGTCACATTAATAGAAATTAATTTGTATTCTGTGACTCAGAAGCTGCTTTTTGCCATTTGTAAAAAATATAAAAGAAAATGATTTTCATTCTTCTTGTATAAGCTGTTAGATACCCTGAACTCCAGCATCTGTCTATTCTAAAGGCAAGTGACATAGAAGGATCTTTTCTGTGCCTTTTTTTTTTGGTACTTTTCATGATAATCATATCACCTGTTTGGAAGCAGGCATAAAGCATCCTGAATGGCTGGATCTGCTTCTATCAGGGATTAGTAAGTGATCTATTGAAAGCATTTGGGACTAATATTTTTAAAATCTTTCAAAATTTCACAAGACAAAAAAAGATTTTAGATATTCCTAAAAAATTTCTATAATAAAGCCATATTTCCACTTCTACTTTATCAGCTGACTCAGTGAATGACAAACTTGTTTCAGCAGACAGATATCTTCACCTATGAAATAATAATTAGATTTTTGTGGTTATTTCTCTCTCCTGCATAGACTTGGCACACTCAGATTAGGCAAGGGAGGTGAAAAAGAGGCAGAAAGGAAAATGTAAAATCTTTTTTAAACTTACAAACATTTGTGCCTGAGTAACATTAGTTATGGCATCAGCAATGCAGTTGCTTAGACTGTTACAATATGCCTTGTAATAATTTACTTTTAAATAAATCTCTGTAGCATCTAACTATATATAGAGGTCAACACTGGACTTAGGATACAGTAAAATGAGAAATAGTAACTACAGTCAAAATAAATGCATAATAGTAATTTCCCTTCAAGGTTATTCACATTTGACTTGCTATTTATGTCTCAATGCTTTTGAACTTATTTAAAAGGAATTTGAACTGTGAACAAGGATTCGCTTTATCTGATGGAACTCATATAGGATATGTTAGTTGGAACTGGGGATGTTTTCATGGAAAGCAGCACCTTTTTTCAGTGATACAACAGAGATTTTCAGACTTCTTAGGTAAGTTAATGCAGTTTTCCAGTGTTAGAAGAGTTATTTTTATGGCTTTGGGTGTGTCCACATTTTCTTTTATGAGCAAAGCTTTTTTTTAAATAGTATTATTAAGTCTAGCCTTGGAGAAAAGCACCCTTCTGTTTGAAGAACAGCATAACTGTTTTCATAATTCTTTAACATTTGCTAAGTAGAATTGAAAAAAAGGTAGGCTTTATTACCTGTTGGCAAAGTGGAGCTTGCTTTAAACAGTAACTACTGCTATACAAGCCCTGTACAGGCCTTATCTTAGAGTAGGGAGTACAAAACTGGACCTAGCACTCTAGATGTGTCTCACCAGGGATGAGCAGAGAGGAAAGACCACCTCCCTCAACCTGCTGGCAATGCTCATCCTGATGAAGTCCAGGATGCTGTTGGCCTCCTTTGCTAAGGGCACACATTGCTGGCACGTGGTCAGCTTGTTGTCCACCAAGACTCTCAGGTCTTTTTCTGCAAAGCTGCTTTCAGGGACGGTTAACCTTATAGTGCCAAATTTGCTTTGTAAACTGTGATTTAAACTCTAAGGCTGAAATCTGCATTAGGTCTTAAATGCATCAGTGCTGGGAGTCAGAGAACAAAACCTTTAGTCACTGAGCTGCAGAAGCTGGGGTTCATGGCAGGGAGGTCTGCAATGGCCGTACAGAAGATTAAATGCCTTAGAATACCACTAGCATGTTTAGCAAGATTTTGCCCAAATTAGATTGTTGAGCAGGAAGCTGCTTACTCCATCCGACAGTGGAATGCTGAGAACCAGCATGTGTCCTAAATCCCAGTCTCCATCTACTCAAATTCCTTCTCCAGAGACTGCTAAAGGAGGTGGGTACCTACAACTGTTTTCTGAAAAACTGGAGCAATGGTCACTTTTTCCCTTTTTCATTTAGCACCATGTTTGGGACCCTTATTCAATGTTTTGAAGTGTCAGCTTTAGGTCTTCCATTTGTTTGAGGGGGATCACTTCTCAGGACAGCGTTCTGAAGTCAAGGTATAAGATAAAATTTTTGCACTTCACATAACAGTATTAAATATTCACTGGCTACAAGACAATAGATAATTCTTCAGCATTGTGAGTCATCTAGGAGGCAGAGGCCTGAACATCACTTATGCAACCTTTCCTTCCCTTCTCATTCCCTCATCTTTAATTGTTTTATTCCAAATGAAAATTTCAGGAGAAAAGGTATAGAAAACCCTTTCATCTTTCAAAAATTATGATGATTTATCCAACTAATAGATATAGGTCACAGATACTCTGTAAATTTCATCCATAAATCTGTTTGAAGAGACTATTTTTTGCCACACATTTGTACAATACACAGAAATTTGAGTCCAGGTTACTTTAATTAGGAGTTAAAACTCTGCAAATTCCTGCAGCAGGTAGTGACTACCACTTAAGAAACATCTTGATTATTTTCACTTGAGTTGTGATGGTGCATTTCTCACCGCTGAATGGCAAAGTGGGCAACTTGTCACATAGTCAGGAGAAGAGAAAAAGCTTAGGAAAATAGCCTTCTTTTTAAAAAAATTAATAATGTTTAAGCAAAAAGAGCAAGTTGTCAGAAAGATTATCAGCAAAAGATCAGAAATATGAGTAATAATAATAAATGAGTTAGGTGTTACATAGTCCAGACATAGACACTTAATTAACAAATTGTCCTTTAAAGCACACAGTTAAAAACCAAACAATTACATAGCATATTAACCTCAACGGGGGTTTGACATTGAACTTGTATAAAATGTTAATTCTTGATGAGTTTGATGCTAAAGTATTTTTCTATGTAACTGCATCCCTTTATTACAGCTTTTAGGGGTAAAATTCCAGGTTAAATAATATCTTGTCTGCTCTAAGCTATCCATCACTTCCCAAATGCTTTTCATTATCCTGAAATGAAGATGTATTTTCTGGGTTCCAGCATCAAGGTGATTTCCTGAGGTCATGGTAAAACCTGTGCTGTGCAGAAGGGAAAGGACATGTGTCTACTGACTGTCAGTACCTGGGGCAGCATTACAACACCTTGGAAGACAGCAGTTCTTGAATAACTTCTGAGGTAACACAGATATTATGTGTTATGACTAAGGTTTAATATGCCTACAATAGTTGTTTCATTCGTATTTTGTTTTCCACTATGTTTGTTTTTCTCTGGGTCCTTTCTCCTATTGTGTTTCAGATGGATTCTTTCTTTTTTGTCTGTCACAACCAGTAATTAAAACTCTCACTGACCACCATTTTTCTTCAGTGAATTAGTTGTTCTTCAGTTTTACATGTGCGAATCCACCGTCTTCAAAATATAGCTGCAGTGACATCTGGTTAACCCTATCAGGAATGTAAATATGGTAATTACAGTCAATTGAAGGACTAAAAGGTCACACAAAATCTGCATGCAAAGAATACTGTAGCCCTATTAAAGGAAAAAAAAAGTGGAAAAGTGGGAAAAGTAGTGTGTCTTTACACAGGTCATTCACTGAAAACATGGTAACTGGCTTCTTGAAGACAGGACAAGTGCCTTTTGAGGTTCAGTCAGATTTTTCTGGTCCCCACCTGTGGATATATTGTGAGTTAGCTTGAGGTTGCTTTTTGTTTGTTTATGCTATTTATTCATGAGGTCTCTATCACTATGTTCACACAGAATTCTGTAAGAACAAGTCACAATTTAAACCTCTGTGGTTTGCATGTGTCCTGTAGAAACTCTTTTCACATATGTTGTGTTCATATACAGAAGGACTCCTAAATCTTTGACTGCAAACCGACTCCTTAGTGCTAGTGTGAATCTCTATATGTTCCTATGTTCTTCAATTTCAGTTCACTGTTCTAGGCCCTGATGAAGCTATTAGACAGTAGAAAATAGAAGATATCAAAATGTCTGTCATCTTGGTGACTATTTCTGAGCACAGACTGCAAGAAACCCAAGAAGTATTTGGGCCACTCTGACAATAACTGAAGACAACATTTTGTGTCTTAAGAATTAAACAAGAATGTTATAATCAGTGTTCTCAATACCAAGTCTATTACAAAAGTAGTGGTTGATGCAGGAATGAAATTTTGTGGCCTGTAAGCTGCAGGGGGACAGATGAGATGATCACAGCTATACTTTCTGATCTTCAGATCTATGATCTCAATGTCTTTATAAAGTTCTGTATAATAGAGTGGGTTTGAATGAAATCTTTTAATTTATGTGAAGACACATTACTGTATATTTGTCATCTAGATGACCTGGCCATAGAACAGCCCTCTACTGTACCTGCTCTACAAAGACAAACTCAACCCACACAGACAGAATTTCAGCAAGTATGAACTGAAGTAGTCCCACAGATTTTTATGAATGTGTGTCAGTTTATAATGGTTGATGACCATGGTCACAGTAGCTGTGAGGGAAAAGAAGTCGAAAATAAGTGTTTTACAAAGCAGATCTCTGGAAGAAGCCCTCCAGTGCAGAGTTGCTTTGCTTAAGTTAACAATTGTCCTTTAAAAGGAAGAAGCCCTCCAGTGCAGAGTTGCTTTGCCTAACTTAGTTAACAATTGTCCTTTAAAGCACACAGTTAAAACCCAAACAATCGCACAGCATATTAGGCCTGTAACTCGCAGTGTTCCCCTGTGGTCGGTACTAGGTCCGGTCTTGTTTAACATCTTCATCAGTGACCTGGATGTAGGAGTAACATCCACCCTCAGCAAGTTTGCTGATGATACGAAGTTGGCAGGACTGGCTGACACACCAGATGGCTGTGGTGCCATTCAACGAGACCTGGACACTTTGGAGAGTTGGGCGGAAAGGAACCTGATGAGGTTCAACAAGAGCAAGTGCAGAGTCACCTGGGGAGGAATAACCACATGCATCAGTACAGGTTAGGGGCTGACCTGCTGGAGAGGAGCTCTGTGGGAAAGGACCTGGGTGTGCTGGTGGACAGCAGTCTGGCCATGAGCCAGCAATGTGCCCTTGTGGCCAGGAAGTCCAACAGTATCCTGGGGTGCATTAAAAAGAGTGTGGCCAGCAGGTCAAGGGAGGTTCTCCTCCCCTTCTACTCTGACCTGGTGAGGCCACATCTGGAACAGTGTGTCCAGTTCTGGTTCCTCCAGTTCAAGAGGGACATGGACCTTCTAGAGAGAGTCCAGCAGAGGGCCACAAAGATGATGAGGGGCCTGGAGCATCTGCCTTACGAGGAGAGGCTGAGAGAGATGGGACTCTTCAGCCTAGAGAAGGGGAGATTGAGAGGGGACCTTATCAATGCCTATAAATATCTGAAATGTGGGGGCCAAATGGATGGGGCCAGGCTCTTTTTGGTGGTGGGGGGTGACAGGTCAAGGGGCAATGGGCAAAAACTGGAACACTGGAAGTTCCATACAAATGTAAGGAAAAATTTCTTTACTGTGAGGTTGACAGAGCACTGAAATAGGATACCCAGAGAGGTTGTGGAGTCTCCATCTCTGGAGATGTTCAAAACCCACCTGGACGCTTTCCTGTGCAACCTGTTGTAGGGAACCTGTTTTGGCAGGGGGGTTGGACTAGATGATCTCCAGAGGTCCCTTCCAACCCCTACCATTCTGTGGTTCTATGATATTAGCCTTAACAGTGTTTTGACATTAAGCTTGTATAAAAAGTTAATTCTTGAGTTTACTTCTAGAGTATTTTTCTGTGTAACTGCATCCCATCACCGTAAATGTCCTTGAATGTTGCCTGACCAGCCTGGAGAGAACAACCAACCTTACTCCAGAGCTACCCTCTCTGTTAGTGACAGCCTAGGCAAGTAGGAATCTTGCAGAGACGGTCAGGGCTGTTGGTTCTTGTTTTTATTCTTGGCCTGTTGCATTTGTTGCAGCCCTGTATAAATTAAGGAGGTCCTTGTGCTACTCTAATATGAGAAGAACATTCCTGCAAGGAGCTAGTGCACCAGGAGGTGAACTGGGCAAGTAAATCCCTCAGGCCACCCTTGCAGTCTGGTCATTGGCTCTGTTGAGCTTTACCTTTCACCATTTCTAAGTTAATTAATACAGCCAGTGGTCCCATCTAGGGGTAGTTCCTCAGAAAAGGTAAGAGAAATCTCATTCTGTGAGGTATTTATATGATTTATAATCTATAATATAATATAATATAATATA
>NW_010310125.1:30936-33834 GCF_000700745.2 Antrostomus carolinensis | reverse complement strand
AACAGAGTCAAGAGACTCTCTAACATATAAACCCACCCCTCCACCTTTCCTACCCTGCCTGTTCTTTCTGAAGAGCTGGTAGCCTTCCATAACAGCCTTCCAACTCCAGTCATGTGAGTCATCCCACCACGTTTCTGTGATGGCGACTACATCATAGCCTTCCTGCTGCATAATGGCTTCCAGCTCCTCTTGTTTGTTGCCCATACTGCGTGCATTAGTGTACATGCACTTCAGGTGGGCTGTTGATTTAATTCTTAACTCAGGCTTTCCATCCTTAGGCTGATCACTGGAGAGCCCGGTTTCAACCCCTTCCCCCTTCAAACCTAGTTTAAAGCCCTCCTGATCAGCCTCGCTAATCAGAAAAATTTTTATATTGCATTTTCATGAAAATGATGTAATTAGTTAAACAGACTAAAGCAGTTCTGGGTCTGCACAGGAGAAGAGCTATAAAAACCAACAGGTCTTTACAATCGAACACTGAAGTTCCTAATGTGTCTAACACAGAATCACAGAATCATAGTGGTTGGAAAAGACCTTTAAGATCATCAAGTCCAACCATAAACCTGACACTACCAATTCTACCTTTAAACCACGTCCCTAAGCACCTCATCTATCCGTCTTTTAAACACAAACCAGGGAAGACGACTCCATCACCTCCCTGGGCAGCCTGTTCCAATGCTTGACTTCCCTTTTGGTAAAGAAGTCCTTGCTCATACCCAATTTAAACCTCCCCTGTCACAACTTGAGGCCATTTCTTCTCGTTCTATTGCTTGTTACCTGGGAGAAGAGATCAACTCCCACCTCACTACAACCTCCTTTCAGGTAGTTGTAGCCAGCAATTAGGTCTCCTCTCTGCCTCCTTCTCTCCAGGCTAAACAACCCCAGTTACCTCAGACGCTCCTCATCAGACTTATGTTCTAGACCCTTCACCAGCTTCATTGCTCTTCTCTAGACACACTCCAGTTTCTCAATGCCTTTCCTGTAGTGATGGGCCCAAAACTGGACACAACATTCAAGGTGCGACCTCACCAGTGCTGAGTACAGGGGGAGGATCACTTCCCTAGTCCTTCTGGCCACATTATTTTTCATACAAGACAGGATGCTATTGGTCTTCTTGGCCACCTGGGCATACTGCTGGCTTGTGTTCAGTCAGCTGCCAACCAGCACCCCCAGGTCCTTTTCTGCCGGGCAGCTCTCCAGCCACTCTCCCCCAAGCCTTAACATTGCTTGGGGCTGTTATGACCCAAACACAGGACCCGGCACTTGGCCTTATTGAACTTCATGCCATTGCCCTCAGCCCATCGATCCAATCTACCCAGATCCTCTGCAGAGTTCTCCTACCTTCAAGCAAATCAACACTGTCACCTAACTGGTGTCTATGCAGAAGCTAAGAGGATGATGGTGGAGACTGCATCATTACTTCAGATTTGGGTTGCTCAGTTATCACTTTAGGTATATAGAATTCTTTTAGTTACTTATTTCTTTCATTGAAGTGCCCTCCTGCAGAGATAAAGTTTGCTACTGTGCAGGGCACTATGAGTCTTTATTTTTAATGATTAAAGATAACCTCTGGCTCTAAGTAATATTTTTGTATAAGTTTCATTTCTGTATGGTAAGTTAGCTTCTAAAAAGTTCTTGGTCTCTGTTTTAGGGATTAAATATTAATTTTGAATCTGCCAAAACTGAGGCTTAACTCATTTATCCACACATTTTTTAAGATAGTCTGAGGCAAACAAAGTATCTGCATGGGATAGCAGATACTACAATGACTGTAGGAAACTTATCCACTTCTAAGGTTGGATCTCGGGACCAGAGAGTTTTCATACTGTCAAATGGTTATAGACATATATATATGACCAACTGTCTTAATATTTTAATGCTCTTTTATCCCATACCAAATAATTGTTTATTATTTATAGTTCCCATTATTCCAAAGAACTAATTTCCAATAAGACTCTCCTTTAAGGAGGAATGTAGTTCATGATGAACAGCTGTTGTTTTAATTCTAAGTTATAGCATGAATAAACTATTCCCTGTCTAATGTATAATATGTATTTTCTTCTTACAGTCTTAAATATTGTTAGCTTTGGTAAATATGTGAAAACTGTTGAGCCTTAAAAGTGACATTTACTGTTTCTGACTGATAAATTAGTTAAAATACACTGGCAATGTTTTAAATAATTACATTATATGCTTATGCTGAGGCAAGTGTGGTTCAAGGTAAGATGGCACTTCCCTTCTCACTTCCTCTCTACCTAATTTATTTTTTATTTTTTACATTCACTTCATCCTTGACTACAGGGAGAGAAGAGTTCTTCACAAGGCTCTCCAGTGACGTCTATCCAGCTAGCTCAAACCATGGCATTGATGCTAACATGTTGCAGAAAGTGTTTTAGGACAAACCTAACAGTATAGGAGTTTCAGAAGCATTTTGTCAGGGACCAATGATTTAAGTTATTATTAACCAGAAACGCCATCTGTCATTTGACTGATTTGTACTGAATATGACAAAAAGGATATACAATTTCCTATGATTATGAATATATGCTTTTACCATTATTTGATCAACTGAGGTCCTGTAGATATTTTAGTGTGAAATATGAAATACTCTCAGACAAAAAGATCCTCCTGTTTTCAGTGAACCTGTGTGTGGAATTCAGCACCACAGACTCAGAAGGAAAAAAGCAAAGATACCTCTGTATAGTGTAAGTCTCAGTAAATACCACCTTTCCAAAATGATGACTAGTGCTTAACCTTAATTACATAAATTTCTAATGCATTTTTTATCTGCTGCAAACCCTGGTGCAAGGTTTATATTTTTGTACTTATTGTAAATCTTTGGCTGAACTTTTTCTCCTTTCTGCAGTGTGATAACTTCAAACTTATCCTCTGTGCTTG
>NW_010310125.1:18056-30906 GCF_000700745.2 Antrostomus carolinensis | reverse complement strand
AATTGCATGAGGCTCTGCACAGTAGCTTTTATGTTTTAAGGTACAACTGCCATAATCTCTTAAGCTATCTGATAAAATTTTAATCTCTCTGCCCTTCTCTTTTAGAAGTCTGCCCAGGGAAGATGCCTTGACAGCATCTTATTTTATTTATTTTTCCTGAATCTCTATCTCTACCACGTTTAATCGTTTACCTTCTTCCTCCAGTTTTCCTCCCCCTCCACCTCACTTCAATTTTTCTTTCCATTCAACTTACTGTGGCTGAAGTCCAGCTAGCTTTGCCTTATCCTAATTATTGTGCAGGCTATATTCCGTTATCTAAACACACTCCTAAAATGTTCCTGTGCTTTATCATTAGATTCTCTCAATGTCATCACTACTTATGCTTTTCCTGTCTTGATTATTTGATCATTGATGACAGAAAGGATGAGCCACAATTTATTAGATTTACTTTGTGGGCCATGTTGTTGCTAGGCAATACCCCCTAGCCACTGCTATAAATACTTAATAATCTTGAGATTAAATTTCCTTGTTACTTTTCATTTAAATAGGGTAAGGCACCTGAATTTCAATGATTTGAAGTGCACTATAAAACTATTTGGATTAAGGGAGAATTCTGATTGGCTGCTAGATTATTGCTAAGGGATGGATTAATTTGTATGAAGCACACTGTTCTGCACTGCTGTTCAGTATTTCAAACTGCTGACTTTTCTTTTTCCAACAGTTTGACATATCTTCTTTTCAAAATAGAACTGTTAGGGGAGAATAAGGCACAACTAAGCAAGTTATTTAGTAATCATGAGGTAACACCAGAGAAGGATTGAAAGTATGAGACTGTGCTGTTTTGTACAATTGTCCTATGTTAATCACAATCTTTATCTCACCTTGGCGCTTAATATTTTTCCAATTAAAATTCACTTAATTATGCTAATTAACTAGTGCATGAGCTTGCAAATGTTCCTATGTGAAATATAGTACCATGAGTGTTTATGAATATTCTATGGTAGTTGTTACGAGAGTGTCTGCATAAAGTCGTAGTCATTTTAGTGTCTGGACTGTTTTGTAATTAGGAAGAATGTTATCTGGTTTTGATCAAGATTTTTACCAGAAATGAATCAGAATGGAGAAACTGCACGTGCTTATTTAGGCTAAATAAAAACTGGATGAATAATGATTTTCCTATCACTTTAATATTTGGAGACCTTGACTCTAAACTTCAACCAATCAATAGTGAAGGCTATATACATTTTACAATGTCTGGTACTCTTAGGGCATTTAATTCTCTGTAATTAACAATTTTATTTGTTGATTCCTCATGACTGATTTAATGAATAAAATCTGACACTATAGCAGCATTTGTCTTTTTTTTTTAACCTTTATATTAATTGTTATGTTTTATTAGGTTTTCACAGGCTACCTGTTCAGCATATTCCTTCTCATTTCTGTCATTATCAGGAACTCCTTAGCTTTCTACCCTGAAATATTTTGTCATTTGTTCTTTGTTGCTTCTTTCCTACCACTTATCTGCTCTTTAGGGCAGAAAACATATCTTGTCTACCACATAGAAAGCAGAGTATAAATAAGTAATATGAGGTAAATAATGCTTTCTACCATTAGAAAAATATATATTTTAAAGGAAAAAAGAGGTTAGGAGACCTAAATTTGCAGGAACTTGTCTTACACATTTTCCAGCATATTTTCCACTAACAAGGATTGCAGTACTGTCTAAAATTGCCAGAGCTACCTAATATAATTGTCTTCCATTTCCTATCTCGAACATTCATAAATGCAGGGATATTTGTGAAACAATTGTTTCCAAAGCAGTCACTCATAGTCTGAGACCATTACTTACAAATCCATCATGAAAAAAATTAAATCTATTTTTGTTTTAATTGGGCATCTTAACTGATAACATCTTTTTTTTGTCTTGTAGAAATGTCATGGCCAAGAGGATGAGACTCAGCTGCACTCAGAAACTTCAAACTCAAATTTAGATTCTAAAATAAGCTTTGAAATATTTGAATCCAAGCAAGAAAACTGTCAGTGTAGGTCTTGTGAAGTAGTTAGTCTGAAAAGACTAATACTTTTTTTCTGATTTTTTATGACCTCCTTAAATGAAAATATCTCTCAAAAGTTTCAGTGCTGCTATCAAAATATGATTTGCCTGCAGCTGAATTCACAGCCTAATTTAGAATATATCCCACTTCATTTCTAAAATATCTGAAGTGAATTTGTATTTCATTTTGCTTTGACTTATGTAATTAGAGATGATTGGAAGAAATTAAACTAAACAATGCAAACGTGCAAATTACTCTGTGAGGATATCACAGATATTTCTATTCCTTTACTCTGATATTCAAGTCTGATTGCAAAAGATATGAGTCTGGGAATAACGTCTTATTTCAAATATCTTTATCACAGTACATAAAAATTAAGAAACTTAGCTACCTCATCTATCTTGAAATTTTTCAGTTGCCTTCCATTTCATAATATTTTCATTTCAGTGAAATTCTAGATAACATGTTCAGAATGTTAATGCTTGTCAGAATACAGTTATCAGAATAGTATTTTAGAAAAATAAAAATAGTCACATATGTATTTTTATTACAACAATACAATTGTTATGGTCAGGTATTCAGGGACATTTACATTACTGAAAGTAACTTCAAGGATGTTTTTCTTCTGAAGAAGAGTATATAATTACATTGTTTCCAATGAGGCCTTTTGCGTGTTATTGCAGTAAAGCTGAGTCAGCTCTCTCTGAACTCCATTGTTTGAAATAAAAAACTATACTCTATATTTTGACCTTTTAGCTGTTTTAATTCCTCTTATTTTTTCTCCAATAAACTGTCTCTTTTTAAGATAGTGTACATTTTCTTTTATTTTTCTTATCTGACTTTTTTATTATTTTTATTTGCTTCTCGTCCTTTTCTTGTCTTCTTTCATTGATAGTTTTGCTGCACAGGTTCAATACATGGCTATCAACCCATTTGTGCACAGAAAATGAAATAACATATTCTGTTACCTCAGAAATACTTTGACAAAATATTCTTCTTCTCAAAACCACATATATGTATTGTGTCTCGAAATCATATGAATTTGTTTATTAGCTTAAAAGGATTATACATTTCAAAAGTCTTTAAACAATTTAATATAAAGTATTAATGTTTTCTTATATTATTAATTTGAACTTTTTCTTCAGTTTTACTTAAAAAACAAACTTTCATTATTATTTGGATAGCCTTTCCACTATACACCTTTTTATTATTATAATTATTTTCAATTTGCAAGAATACAAAACTTATTTTTTTTATAGAATTACATTTGACTCTGACTTTTGTGGCAAAGTAAAAATCAAAGACATTAAGATATCTTAATATTGTTTCTGTTGACTGTTAATTGTTCTTGCTCTTGCTTTTAGATATTTTTTGTTCTCAACAACAAAAAGTTCAAACATATTTTGCTTAGGTCTGTGGTCTTGTTTAGGTAAAATCCTTGTTTCATAACCTGTCAGTATAAATGAACCATAAAATAAACACATTTTAAGGCCAATTATTTTGGTACAGGAAAATAAAGTAGCCTTTTAGTCTAAATGATAAGTGGGCCTTATGTCTGTTGTTTCACCCAGACCCCTCATTTTTTTCCTTCCTACTTTGTCTTCTGTTCTTGTTTAGTCCATTTAAGGGCTTTTGAAATATTACTGAAATATGTAGTTTATCAAGGACATTATTAAAAATATTTTATAAATTATTTTCTTTCCTACTAGGATATGTTCAGAGAAAAGAGGAAATCCCTGAGTAATATAGTGCAGATATTTAAGGGACTGTAGTGAAGACTGTGGATGAAATCAGCATGGAGCCACAGAGACAAAGTAAAATCCAGCTAAATTTAATTGACTACACTGGGGGAAGAAAGTAGTACATTTAAAACATAAACAATCTGTACATTAGCATTTTCACAATAACACCACTCTCCTCAACATATCAAAACAACAATAAGAAAGACAATGGAGTGCAAGATTAAGAAAAATATCTCCCCAGAATGGAGAAAACATGAAAAGAAAATCATAAGAACAAAATATTTCTCTATTTTTATTTTGGTTTATTAAAGAGAAGGTTGAGAATTCATTTCATTATGGTGCATAAGCATTTTCATGTGGAAAAAATAATAACTGTTAAGGGACTAAATCTAAGAGATTAATACACTCAGTATAAAAGCCAGAAAACTACCAGAATTCTTTAATATTGTCAGCATTTTATCTCTGAAAAAAATTTACTAAGAGAGACACTGAATTTTCTCTCACTTTAAGTTTCTATATACTTGTGTATAATGTAGCGAGAGGTTCAACACAATTCAATTTATTAGTCTCAGTATGGTGTAACTGAGTAATATTCAAGGGCCTGTCTTAATTTAAAGGTCAGACAAGATGATCTAGTCATCATATAAATATATATACAGTCAGGTGAAAGCTTAAAAAATTAACACATCATAATAAAGAAAATAATTAAATAAATACCAGCTACCGAAATCTTCAAATATATTTTTTTTTAATCAAATAACAAAAAAAAGCAGATGGGATCAGGCATAATCACAAAAACATATTTGTATCTATTGCATAGTGCTTGATAATTTCTGTCAGGGATTAGAATCGAACTGTACTGGATATAGGAAAAAGAAATAACACAAGGATAGAAAGTGTTCCAGATGGCTTATATTCTAAACAATTGACAAAACACAACTACTGAATAAACAGGGTCTGCAGGGGAAGATAAGGTTACTGTCCAGGCAAGCATGTGTGAATAAATTAGATGTGGCAGGGGCTCAACCACCTTACTTGGTCATTGTCATAATCAATGGCAACACAGCAGCTATTTATAGGATTTTTTTTTTTACATAATTTCCCTTGCGTTTAAGACAGACAGTTTAATTAATTGTACTTTTCTATATCCCATGGCATGTAAAAATAAAATTTCTTGGTTATGTCTATTCATCATTTTCAGGCTTACTAATATAGGTTAAAATTTACAGATCAAAGTATGACCTTGATTTCCACCAACAGATTTTCCCCTGTCATTGCTTTAATATTTCAGGTAAAGAAATCTACTGATCACCGATACTTTTGTATATTTGCTGACTATAGGTTAACATTACAAACCCTTGACTCAGACAGGTCAATTCAATAACTAACCTCTGCATTTGTTATTCATATTCTTACTACAGATATGATCATGTCATCGTCAAAACCATCTCTTCATAATGTCAAAATATTTCACGTCAAATAGGCAACATAACCTAATAATAATGGGACCTGCTGGTGGTGAGATCAACTTTTCACCAAAGGATATGACAAGAAGAGAGACAAAACTCTTAATTTGAATCCATTTGAGTAGAAAATGTGTATGACTACAGAAAACAGACTGTCTCTTCCTTATCCCTATTTTCCTCATATTTATTGCAGTATATCAGGGTACATTCACAGGCTATATGCAAAACCAGTGAAGTCAGAGGTAATTCACAAAGCCTTAGAATTATCATTAGTGAAACCATACATAGAGCCATAGTCTTTGTTAGCTCTGAAGAATGCAGTAGTGATTTGAATATACATATTATTAATAATATAATCTAAACATGTTGCATTTATTTCAGACATCATATGTATTGATGTATTGTTTCTGAAAAATGGTGAGTATTTTTTAATACAAAAGATTTTGGGTTTAATAAATAAGGTTTTAAGACATCATAAAAAACTTAAAGACAGGAAAAATTTTATTTTTAACAGCCTTTTACTCATATGACAAAAAAGAAGAAAAAACCTGTGATAATTTTTCCCAGATGAATTGTATATACTAATGAAAAAATTCTGCTAATTACTGTTACATTCAACGGAATTTTTTAGTAAAAAAATCATGTTATATAATTAAAATAGTTATCACTTTTTTCACCAGAGGTGTTGGTATCCATATTTTCAGATTAGATTAACATGTTTCATCATAGGGCATTCGTAGAAGCTAATCACATTTCCATTAATTTTTTATTATGCTACATAATATTATCACCTTTAGCTTCTTTATATTGGGGAGTTTAACACTCTTTATTGTTTTTATGTTAGAAGAATGTTAGGGTATTAGGGCCAAGGAGATATTTAGATTCATATTCCTTCTCTACAGAAGAAAAACATAGACAATAACATGAAGTAGAGAAGTCATCCATGTCCTTTTGTATGAATTCTTGACTGAATCTTTGTAAGAAGTTATATTTCTAGAATTGACAGACAAGATACATGTTATTGGGAAGCTTCTTGAATTCCAAGGTAACATTTCTTAATTTAATTCTCAGAACTCGTGAAAATGTGGGGAGTAAATTTTTCATCCACTGAAATGGTATTTTAAGAAAATCTATGTCACATTATCTCTTTAGAACCCCGGAAAAATATCTGTGTGGTGAAGCAAGCTCATTCCTAAACCTTGTAGTTCAGGTGGAAAGAGCATTCAGCCTGCTTTTCTTTCACTTTTCTGCCTCTCTTTGCAAGGAGGAATAGTCAACATGAAATAGGAGATTTACCTTTCATTCTTAACACATGTATTTTCACATCCACTTGGAGATTAGCCAAAATATCAAAAGTACAAGAAATCATTGAAGAATTGCTGAGAAAATAGTCATAAATATTTGCAAATTCATACTTCCTTTCCTCTTTCTTCTCCAAAAACCTCTTTGTAAACTTACATTCTAGGTCACCTCCTTAACATGGAAAAGTGCTATGAAATCTAATAATGATAACCAGAAAATAAAGGCTGTTACAGAAATTACTGCATAACAACAGATTTAAACATGACTCTGTTAAAAAAAAATATTTCTTTAATGGCTTGAAAGTATGTTACATGTTGCTGACTGTAAATTTAATATAATAAAACATTATTTTTCCATCTTTTTCATGTTATGTACTCTCATTAATATCTGTAGGATAACCTAAATGGGCAAAGTAAGCTAGATTTGTTCCCTATTTATTTTATTCTCTGACTTATTTTAATGCATATATCTTTGAAGAATTTGTATAACCACTTCAAAAATTTAAACAGAACCTCAAGAGAGGTTGTGTAATTTTCAGTTCACTGAACCAGAGAATAGTCTCACAAAGCTGTTTTAATGCTGGCATTACTTCCACCTACAAAAAAAGCAGTGACAACTCAAAGTCGAAAACAAGAATAAATAAGCAAATATCTTCATAAAGGAAAGCTTTCAGAATCTGCCTATTCAACATTTTTCTATGTTCTAGAAAGTTTTACCTGTGGTAGATAACTGGAACTTTAATTTCAGTATTTGAAATACAGTGACTGTCTTTTGATATATTAGTAACCAGACAATCTGATTTCAGTTCTAAACTTTTACAATAAAGAACCAATCAGAATAAACACTTTGCTGAACACCATAAATATAAATCAGGCCCAAACTACAGTTTCCAAGCCTACATAAATTAATGATGTATCTAAGGAAGCTGTAGGTTTGATGACTCCTTATGTGTATACTTTCAAATAAGAATACAAACAGACATTTTTTTCCTTAGAGAATAAGGTCTTTTGAAATCTGTATTTTACTGACCTGAAGGCTGCACACATCCTGAAGGATGGTTTCATGAAAACTGCATTAAAGACAAGCTTGTGTTTCAAGAAATTTATACTTTGACCACAAAATATTGACAGGCTGCATTTATATATGACTAAATCAAATTTGAAGCATCTCATTTTCTGTAAATGAGAAATCCTTGGCAATACTGTTTGTGCAAGAAAAAAAAAAATAACCCTTTTAAAAATAATGTCCCGTGAAATTTTGAAAATATTCTACTTTTATATTTATTGTGCATATTGTGAATGACTGTGATTTCATACACTAATTCAAATAACTAGTCAAGACTCTATGTCCAATTATGCCATATGTAGTTGTGTATAGACATATATGTGTGTGTGTGTGTGCGTGTGTGTGTATACACTTGCATAACAAATGCTGCTCATATGTTATGTGGAAATTCCTGAAGTATTTTAAAGGCGTTAGGCTTATTCACGTTAGCAAATTTAGTGAAAATTCATTACATTTACAAACATAGCAAACAATTAATTTTAAAAGACTTGTGGCAGTTCTCATACTATCTTTAAGGAAGTGTTTCCTAGAAGTTTGCTTCCTTTTGTTAGAAATTGTTTTTAATAATCACAGTATCTCTGAAATGCTTAACTAACATTTTTATAAGTCACATAGAATTTTATTCCCACATAAATCTTAGATCCATGATAATATTTATTAGATAAACAAATTAAAATCTCTGAGGTATTAAAAGATCCATAAAATGAGGGAAATTATGAAGATGATAAAATTGACCTAGCCCAGCAGGGAGCCACCAAGACAGACCAGGGCTGGACCACTTGTCCAATGAGAAGAGGCTGAGGGAGCCAGATTTGTTCAGCCTTGGGAAGAGGCAGCTTTGGGGGAACCTAAGAGCAGTCCCCATCACATATTGGGAGGTCATTGAGAATATAAAGACAGGCTTTTCACTGTGATGTATGACAGAAGGGTAAGAAGCAACCGGTATAAGTTAAAATAAAAGTGGTTCAGACAGAATTTAAAGAAAAAATAAATGATGTGAGGATATTTAATATTGGAGCTGATTTCCAACCAGTGCAGGCATCTCTTTTTTTGGAGGTTTTCAAGGCATAGAAACAGCTGTGAGAAACCTGGGCTGAACTCACCTGATGCTGCTTTGAGCAGAGGATTGTATTAGAGACCCCTCAGGGGAATTTTTGAAATCATGTATACTATAACTTTTCTGCTCTACACCTTCATGCACCAACTCATAGAGAATGTAAGTGGTAGATAGTTCTCTTCTCTTTTAGGTAATTCTTTTAAGCAAATGAAATATCTTCTCACTCAGCCATTGTGTGTAGGTATTTTAGATTGCCTTTTCCCTCATGTGTTGAATTTTATATTACTGAGCTTTAATTCCATTTTATTATGTCATACTAATACACTGAATATTAATTCACCCCTTTCCATTATTTTTCCCATTGCTGTACAAAAGATGTTAAAATGAAGTTTCTCTTAATATAAGGAGTGGAGGTAAGAAGTTTTCAACATAGGTTAAAAGTGAAGGTACATTATTGTCTCTTTTGGGAGCTCTGACAGGTAAACCTGTTCACACCAAAAAAAGGAGTAAATAGTGAAATGGGAAATTTTTCTAGTGACTCAAAACAATTGAGAATTAAAAAAAAATGACTGCAGATAGTTGCATAAAGTTGGTTTATTGGAATGGTTATTTAGTAAGGCAGCAAGTGAATCATTTCAATAGATAGAGAATGATGCACATAGTCAAAAAGATAACTGCTACACCTACCCTGTGTTGTAAATTTTCTGATTCTACTTAATAAAGACATGTTATATTATTATGAGCTGCTATATAAAAATATCAGGTTCATGTCAACAGCAATGAAAAGGAGAGGAATAATGTAAAGTATTATTTGCAAAAGAATTTAGAAACCCCACAATATTTAATTACACTGTTGTATAAACCCATGGTACATCCAGATCTTGAGTGTTTCATGCTGTTCTAATCATCCTATCTCAGAAAGGTACAGCCTGCAAAAGTACAAAGAAAGATGACAAGGATGATCAAAGAGATGGAACAATTTTCATACAAGGAAAGACTTAAACTAGGACTCTTCAGCCTGCAAAACAGACAGCAGGGGATAGATGTGGGAGATTTGCACAGCATTGTGAAAGGTATGAAGAAATTGATTAGGGAACAATTATTCACCCTCTTTTGGAGTCCAGAAAAGAAGGAGCATCCAATGAAATTACCAGGCAAAAGGAAGTACATTACCACACACAGTAAAATTAAATTGTGGATCTCATTACTATCAAGTGCTGTGGAGACTAAAAGTGTAAGTAGGTTCAATATGTGATTAAGTAATTTAGTGAAAAGCCTATCAAGCTCTATCAAATACAAGGAAGCAGATACAACCTCTCAGGAAAAATGGCTAAAAGACATTACCCTGCTTTTACATTTGTTCTCAAAACACTTTCTGCTACTGTGTTCCATATTGCCTTAGATATCCCTTCAGCACCTTCATTTTGTTTAACTGTGTTTCTTTTCAAATACAACACTTAATAATATACATTCAGCACTGGAAAACTCAGTATTATTACTCTTGTTGTGTGAGCTTTAAATCACTTTGAATATTTAAAGCACTTTAAGAAATTTGAATATTGTTATTAGATATTGATTACAGGTTTCTGATTGCATTCAGCCCTTTTTCATTTCAGTACTCACGGTTTCAAGGTTTACAAAATCATGAAGGTAAACGACAACCTGACTGACAAATCCCATAAAGCAAAAACTAGGGAACACTTATTGAAATGAGCAGGAAGCTGATTTAAAACAGACATGAGTAAGTACTTCTTTCTTTCTGGAAATTTCTGCCATAGAAAATTTTGAAAATAGACAGCACCTGCAGATTCAGAAAGGGATTAGACAATTTGGTGGATAAGATGATCATAAGTGGCTAATAGGTTTTAACACACTCTTTAGCATCCCTCATACTGACACACCTTGACGGGATGCAAGGGAAATGAAAAGCAAACAGTGTCCAGCATCTCCTATTGCTCTGTTGGTGACAGAAAACTACACTGAAGGTATCAATTATTTTATTCAGCATTTTATATCGTTACTGCAAATGGAACAGTTCACGCTACAATGTCATATTACAACTTTTTGACAATTAAAAGCATTCTTCAATAAATTACTGGTATAAAACATTCCAGAGTTAGGGAAACCCCAGAAACCAGCTAAATTATCCTAAAACTGAGGGGGATTTTGGCCTGGAGTCCATGTGGTTTTTCAGACATGTGGTCCAGAAAACAGCATATAAAATAGTCTACTCTCATTTTTATTCTTCCAGGATGGCTATAACAATACAATTATCATTAAGGAAGTTTATTATAATGTGTGGTTTTCTATTATTTGATGGAGTATCTATTTCATTTCCTCTTCTCCTGCTTTTCACTTCTCTCTATTTCCTGCACAACAGATTTTGTGTTGGAAGAGTAGAATCAAACATGGAAATAATATCCACAGTAACAAAGCATTACTTGATACATCCCAAAAAGGCACAGGTAATCTCATGTATCTGTCCAAGCGTTTGTAGTAGAGTTTAGAAGAGTGTCGGTACACAGAAAAATAAAAACACAGGGCTAGAAAATCACCACGACAAATTTTAGTTCATCTCTTGTCATCAATGGCAACTAAATAATTTCTGAGATATGTTTGCCTAACTTGTTCTGAAATATTTAAATTTATACATATTATACATTTCCTTAGAAAATCATTATTATTAATTTCTTCTTGGTAGGTAATAAAAATTAAGCAAGTAAGGCATTCAGGTAGAGTTTATCTGAAATAAAGGTGACCTCAGGGTCAAGACATCTAGCAACTGTGTTAGAGATATTATATGAGGCTGCTTGGATGGGAAAGACTTTCTCTGGATGAGACTGAAAGATGAAAGAAGATGAAAATGGTTAATGGATAAATTTGTTTTTGACCAATGTGTCAGTGAAATATCAGGAAGAAAGAAAAGATATTTGAAATGTAAAACACAGTGCATATAAAAACAGAGGTTTAAACAGGTTGTTTTTCAATATTGGTTGAAATATAAACTTAAACAGGGAAGATGTGAGGATTCTGGACCCCGTTAAGCACAGCAGAGCAGAAGTCAGTGTTTCCAGTTTTCAGAAAAGGTAAGGATTTCACTTCACTTTTTATCTTCTTATTGAATATTTATGAGAAACTAATATTTTCAGGTAACAAAGCAGAACTTGCCAAGACTTTGCAATTGCCCATTGTAAATGTTTCCTTAATGTTTCATGGCTAACTTTCAAGAGTAAAATTAATGTGTTTTTCTGCTGATGCCTTGTCATGGATTTATATACATTAATACCTTGTTGAAATAATCATATAAAGGTCTATCACATTGAACAATAAATTTTGACAAGTATTTGACACCAAACTTAACCTGTAGTCATGTTTAATGGAATAAGGTTAACAGTGGTGTCTCTGAGTATTTATGCCAACACTGAGGTGTGTGAGGTTATAGTGCTACATTGGAATACATATGTATCAACAGCAGCCAACAGCTAAGAATAAGTACTTGAAACAAATATAGGATCACAGTATAATTTGGTTTGGAGGGGACCTCAGAGGATTTCTAGTATGATCCCTGCTCAGAACAGGACCAGACTTGAGGTCAGACCAGGCTGCTCAGGGCTTGATCCAGTTGGGTCTTGAGAACCCCCAAGGATGGAGACTTCATAACCTCTCTGGAAAGCCTCTTCCACTGCTGAAATGTCTCCTTGGGGAGAAAAAGGCTCTCCTTGCAACCAATATGAACCTCCCTTTTTTGGTTATCTTGCAACATATATCTTATATTCTTACCCCATGATTCATATTATTATAAACCGCAGTTGGCATGTAAACAATGGAAAAGCAGCTAATAATGTATTTGAATTTCTAAAAGTATTTAACAATGTTCTGTGTCAAATACTGTTAGAGGCACAGCATTAACAGTTAAGCTGCTGATATTCTCGATGTAGGATATTGTCCCGATCCGATGTCAGGGATCATTTAAATATCCCGATCCGATGTCGGGGAAGGTTTCGATACGATCCCAAGAGCGAGATTAAGACACAAACGAGGTCACATGCCGCACTCCCAGAACACCTTTTATTAGAAAAGAAGAGTAATAAAGAAGATAGCGATAGGACAGGATGGAACAAAAGATGGGAGATCAAGCAAGGAGTTGGGATAGGGCAGCAGGAA